>NW_026866511.1:0-148007 GCF_026571515.1 Ruditapes philippinarum | reverse complement strand
TATATATAATCTAAAAACCAGCCAATTAATGTATCGTTATCACTGAAAAAATGTTTTTTGCACAAATTTCATTTAAACAAAATCTATGCGAGTATTTGAAAAAAATAGGATTTTAAAGCGGCCACCGAGATTTCCTTTCCGAAATCAAGAAAACACTTATCCGTTATACATATGTGAAATCTTTAATAAGGTTTTTACAGTATAAATAAATACCTTTATAAATACTTGAAGCTTATGGTCTTAACTTTCAGTCTTATTTGTTTTCCTTTTTGAAAATTGATAAATTAATAAAGAATCTAAAGGGAGCGCCGTGATTTTCTTGCTGAATATATGAGTGTGGTTTTAAGAGAGGGAACAATAAACAACTATAAGTTTGAAACAAACTTTTTAATACTTCTACGAAATTATTTTTTAATTATTAGGCATCAGTAGAAAGTTCATGAAGGATTCTTTCATTTGACACCGAAATTATTTAAATTGATAATAAAAGAAATAAATAAGTAAGTAGGGTGCCACGTGTTTTCTTATTGAATTTCAAAGTGTGGTTTTCAGAAAGTAACATGATAAACTTTGAAGCGAAAATCTTAATACTTCTCCTTAATTCATTTTAATTTTTAGGCATTAAACAATTTTTCTTACCGAATTTGAGTGCTATTTTCAGAGCAAAAATGATAAATTTTGACCAAAAATTTTAATACGCTCGTACATCTATTTAGTTCATTTTTTCTGAGGCATTCATAGAAAGCATATGATATAATCTTTCATTTGATACCATAATTATTCTTTTTTAATATAAAAAAGTTAGAAGGGACGTTGTGATTTCCTTCACTTTATTGAGAAATAGGGAGAGGCGCCGGGTATTATACCTGTCCGTACATTTCCGTAACAGAAAGCCATGTATGACTTAAAATCATTTAATTTTATGAATCTACTTTAGTCATATTAAACATGTTACTGTGTAAACATACTCTTGTAGTTCTACAACTGAAAACTCGTTTTTCTTAAACACTATTTTCTATATTCGAGTTTTAAATTACTTTTGTATATCTCAGATACAGATAGATATCTATAAGTGTGCAAACTTACTTATGTATTATATGCAATGGAAGATACGAGAGCTTGTAAATTTGTTGTTTTCCATATTAAAATAGTTGTTAAGATCTATATATAAACTTGTATTTTAAAAGCTGACGCCTTCAATTGCATATCATTTGTTGTGCACGAATACATAAAAAATTCTAGACATACATGTTGAAACTTCGCACTTTCAAAAACAGTTTTCAAAACGAAGACTTTACATGTCTGGAATTTTGGCAACGAACGCCCTCCACAGTTTTAAAACTATATTTAAAATTTAAAACTTTTTTTTTTGGAAATCGAAATGTGATACTACCCTCATGAATTCTCTCTAAGTTTACCCATATTTGTTTCTGATTTTATGCAGTCTTCCTTGAGATATCTTTTCGGTCGTGGGTTCTGGTGTGCCCAGAACATGCAATGCGTATGAAGTAGATGTCGCTAAAATGAACTGAAACAAACCCTTATTGAAAACGGCAGAACCCAGTTACACAGGACTACTAAACAAAAAGGAGAGATAACGTACAAAGAGGTGTTGAAAATACTTTTGATAATTTCTAGCGCAATAAGGATAATTATAAGAAATTTATATGTGAAAACAAATTATCTGATTGTATAAACTATTCATCTCAACTAAAGACTTGGCATGCAGATTTCTCTTTAAAGAGATACGACAGTGTTTAAGATATCGGCATTTGTAATTGTATTTAATTCATCAAAAATACAGTCAAATTTATTGAAGTCATTTTAATCATAAAAGTTACTAGCCTCTTAATTATTTCATATAAGAATAAATGATAAGGGGATGGAAGGAAACACTTATCGCAGATAACGAATGACAATACACATTCAAAAGATACAAAAAAAAATAGAGAAAAACAGAATTACAAAATAACTCCCAAAACCATGATATTGACAATGTTTCAGGCTTGGTTTGATTACGCCTGTTTATGGACCACACTGTAAACTGTATTCGATAAAATTAACAACTATATATAAAAAATTAGTTTTACATAACTTTAGTTCACTTGGATATATGTTAATCACTGTTTGATCAAAAGGAGAAGTATTTATTTAAAAACTGGTAACAGCCAGTTGCCCAAATTTCTTCTTTTTGTGTATCCATTAAACTCACCTTAAAAAATAATATATCTTGGCGAGGCCAGGGGTGCATGTTTTATACTTGGTTAAAAGGTTTGAATGATTTATCTTAAGATGGGTCTCAATTGTCTTACTGCTTTATAAAGGTAGGAATGTAAAGCAGTGCCAACGCTTATGATAATTAAAGATTGTCAGACATGTAATAAATTGTTAATTAAAATTTAAATAAATTTGAATTATCCAAATTTTGTTTGTCTCAATAATACTTAGATAATCATAAAAGACATCATGTAATTTTACTCAATTATATAACTGGTGTTCGAATATTAAGTTATATCGATAATCATATAAAATATGTAAAACCTCTTCGTTCACAAAACAATAATTCAGAAGCATGTATTGAAAATAAATCGTCTAAAAACTTAAATGCCGTTTTTTTTGTGATTTTTTTCCTAAAATATATTTCTTTTTCCCCATGTAAGTTAGATGCAACAATATTTACAATATTTATCACAATAGTTGGTAGAGTCATCTATTTTCTTTTTACATTGTCAATGGTAAGATTATCTAAATGGTCATCTTGATAAATGGCATTTTTGTGATTTATCGTTATTTTTTTTACTTTGATAAATGAGCAAGATGGTTTCGAAATACAATGAATTAGCTAATGCTTCTTTGATATTGGTATAAAAGTCATTTCCTTCAAAAAGAAAAAAAAAAGAGGTTACGAAATACTGCTGTAGAAATTATTTAATAATTTAGTCAAATACATTCAAATCAAAAGAAAGACAGAATCCCTAAAGAACGTCAAAAAACGGCAAAATTGAGAAAGTTTCGGTTTGATTGGGTTTGTACATGTACGGTAGTGGTAATAGCAAGATACCGTCCACACATTATGGGTAAATTTTAAAGATCCTGTATGTTATAATCGAGGTTGTATAACACACTTATATGAAATTATATATATGTATAAAATTATGCTTATAAAACAATTTTTAAACATCGAAGAATATGTAAAATATGTACTGCAAATATTTGTACACGTTATATGTAATCATTAAAATATATGCATTCATTTCTTATTGAAAAATTTACTTAGGCTTTATAGATTTTTTTATTACCTTCCTTTATTTATATGAAATGTTAAATGTGGTAATATCTTTATAAATAATGTTTTTTGGAACTTATAAAATTGATAATTTAAAAATCTTAATTTGAGCATCTATTTATAATATAAAACCATAAAAAATTGTGTTACAAGATCTTTAAGCATTAAACAAAATAAGTAAAAAAGATTTCTTATCTTTTAAATTAACGACGTAATTAAATATTGTTGTCAATAAATGTGCAGTATTCTATAATTGTAAAATGCTTCCAACTGTTATCTTATTTCCCTTTACTATGACACACTTAATATTGCATACAAAGAGGAAGGTCAATCAACATGAGGAATGAAAACATTTCCGGCTAGACACAGCGCCTACAGAAAAGTTATGAATGGATACCAGTTAATGCAAAGGTATCACTTTATACTTAACACAACAAAAGCCAATCAATTCTATTTTGTTGTTTGTGTTATGTACTCTACGACCTTTTTCTATGATATTGTGATGGAAGCAGATTCGTAAAGTCAGCATCGATTTTCTACCATCGTTTTTCATTGATACCAATATATATTCTGGCATTTTCAAATTAACCATACGGCAAAATTTATGAGACTGAAAAAAGGAGATTTTACATAGCCTTTATTCAATTGGTATATTTTTGCCAGGTCTTTGAGTACCAAACTATATTCGACATCATTATATAAATAAACATACCCTAATTAATTAGCGAAACTAAATAAATATTGGAATTTTGATGTTATAGTTTATCTGTGAGCTTATAAATCAGCATATTTTAAACGATTTTATCGTCAAAATGAAATAATAATGGGTGATCACCTGTTCATTTTTTTGTGTCAATACATGTAATATGACTGAAGAACAAGACATCCTCGTAACAGAACGATTACTCGTGTACGAGTAAAATGCCAAGTTGGTTCGTGTCCTCAGATAATAGGTTGAAATAGACTTGTATAGATTTTGTGTAAAAACATAACCAATCGTTAAATATTATATTTGTTATTTGCATCAATTTGCTGATTTATAAGCTCACATATAAACTATAACATTTTCTGCATCTATCAGACATATTAAATCATGATATATCATTGCTCCTTATAATACTACCAATGGAACAATAACATGAAAAAAGTGAATTATATATCTCTTAAGTAACAGACATACAATCCATTAATTCAAATTTTTCTCGAATTTGAAGAAGATATATTGGAAGGAAATATATTCAATTGTTCGGATCGTCAAATCTAAACAGTGTAAATTTCATGGTACACCATGACAAATTTCAATTCAAAATGTTGAACAGTATACTTCTTTGATAAATATACAAAAAATGTTTATTGTTTTTCACATTGTTTTTCACATGAACAAGAATTGAAATAAAAGCAAAATATGTCTCTTAATATATACCCAAAAAAACGCAAATATTGTACAAGGTAAAAATAGAAAGACAGTTATCACTGTTCCTGTAGCTTAACTCTTATCGTATTGCATTTTGTTTTGAACATTTCCATCAAACTTGAACTTTTAACATTTTCTTGTTCGTGTAGTTTAAAAGCAGTTTTAGCAAAAGTACACTTTATGTATCCAAGTGTGAGATAAAATCACGATTTATATCAGTCTTAAAACGATTTTATCAAAATGAAATAAATGGAAAAGTGACTTTTAAAAATAAGTGTTGATTTATCCTCATTAGAGACTTACTTTTTATCTGCATTTGTTTTCTTCTAAAACTCGATCAATTGACATTAAATGATATATAATTTTTTCTTTTTTTACTCATTGTATGTACTGAAATGAATCAAAATGTCTTGACATTATTATATAAAATGACATACGACTTTCTGTAACTAATGATAAGCAATAACATGAAATAATATACATGTAAAAAACTTATTAAGATAAAATGTCATATGTTGCATAATACTTTATGAAAATAAAAAATTTGTATATATATAATCAAACATTCAATTAGCTATATTTTCGTTTATTCAAGGTTCGGTGATATTCCAAATCTTATCCACAAACGTGCTTAAATAGGAATTATCTAGCAAAAGATATAAAGACCACATTTTTCGATGCAGTTTGCACTCTGTTGATACTGTAGTAATTGTAAAAAAATACTTAGAACTGATGTGAACAATGTGGAAATTCTATTAGTTAGAATCAAGTGAGGTTAATATCTTATTATAAATTCATTTTACAACAGTTGGAAGAAAGCGTTTAATTTACGAATGTAAAAAAGATGACAGTTGTCTTTAGTTTCATCTTCTGGTTTCATCTTCTGAAACTATTCACTAAAATATCATGAAAAGAAAAGAAACTTACAGGTTACTGCATGTACCTGCGGCTATAAAACCTTATCACACAATTTTTGCTCGAAGAAGTTAAATTGTAACTACAGACGGAAACGCGTAACTGATTGTAGTATCTTGCGATTTCAGCTTTTTTCTTGATGAAAAACACTGTGTGGGCTTTCAGAAATAATCTTTGTGAAAACAATGAATGAAAATCACCAATACACACAGCTGATAACAAAATGTAATATCAGTTTAAACGATTGGTGCATAATTTTCATATAACCTTTTTCAATCGGTTATTGATGTGATATTACAATAAAACAGACGCAAAATCTTTGTCAATGCTTTTAAGTTATTTCTTTAAACGTATTGATGGACAATTACAAAATTGATGTTTATGACTTGAATTAAAATACATATTCAATTCAACCGATTATTCTATTAATCTTTATCTTTTTGTTTTATTAAAATGTCAATTAACTTTTAAATTTATAAGTAAAACCTTTAAGTAAAAGATACAAAGGTATAGGTTAAAACACTTTCCGAATATTTTTTTGGCATTTTTTAAATACAGAAAGTACATGTTTTACTGATGATATTATGATGTAACTTCATGAACGCAACTTCACTTAAGCCGATGCATTGTCGGTTTATTGCACATTACCATTTTGTACACGAAAAGGCTCAACCATACAAAGCCTGTCACATATCGTTTTGTCTATGCTATTTCAAAACAGTATTTTACCAGAATATTTTCAATTGCACACGTTTCATTAAAATTATGGTTTTATAGAATATGTTTAAATGCAATCAGTGAATGTAATGTGACTACAGAAACGAACAAACATATCAATGTCTTTGGGTGATAAACATTACTTTTTATTAATTATCTAGATACTTGTACACAGAGGGGTTAGGATATCCATTTATCTATTTTTATTTATTGTATTATAAATGTTATTTTACATATCTAAATTAACTCTCAGATAATATTTAGATACTCACAATGTAATTGTATCATCTAGTCAAATACGAGATACGTATATCATTAATGTTCGGATGAGAAATGTATATATTAAACACTTTCTTACATAAATTAATGACGCGTTCTGCGTAAAAGATGTTTCCATTTTGCCAGTGGTAGTAGACAGTAAATGTAGCTGTAAAAATGTTTATCACAATAATTGGTAGAGCCATATATTTTCTCATTTTACATTGTCAATGGTAATGGTTTTCTAAAAGGTCATCTTGATAAAATGGCCCTCTTGTGATTTATCGTTATTTAATTGGCTTGATAAATGAGCGAAATACGTTTCGAAATACAGCTATGCTTCTTTTGATATTGATAGAAAATTATTCACTTTAAAGGAAATAATACTTGCTATTCAGAACGAATTAATAATGTTATATATCACAAAGCTAATAACTTTGCCAGAATATCAAATGGACAGAACGAGTTATTATAAAAAATTATAAAATTTAATATTTATATATGTCATTTGTTGAACTTTAGGAAAATGCCAAAAGTGTAGCCCTTAAATCATTATTTTTATATCTCGCCGTTATTTGTTAACCATGTCTCTATAGTATTAAAACTGACCATTGGATCAATGGTGAAGAAAAAAAGTAATGATCTTACAAAATTCACGATGTACTGCACTTTGATAACATAATTATATAATACTAGATTAAATGCTAAACTTAATTGACAAATAGTGCAAAGACTATCCGTTATATACATATTATTATAAATTTTATTTTTTAAAGATGCCTAGTGGCTATGAACGTAAAATTCAACACCGAAGGCAAAGAACGATAGTCGATATGTATGTAGCGTTTAAAAAGATACTGTTATATCTGCAAGTCTTTTTTACAGCCAAAGTGAATAATAAAACTGTAAGATATTGTTACAAAAGGTTTTTATAGATAATGTTTCAGTCAATAACGTGATCGTTAATCCTAAGCATTAAACACAGTGACAAATTGCTTGCTTATTGTTTAAAGGTTATTCGAATGATTGTGTTGTCGATAAATGAAACCAACAGTTACTATAGTGAACTATATTCATGAAATACTCCTAGCTGTTTTCAACAACATACGTTGAAACATTTCCGGTCAGACACAGCGGCTTCAGAAAAGTTATGAATGGATGTCAGTTAATGCTAATGTATCACTTTATACATCAGAAAAACATTCAAAGCTATTTCGTCGTTTTGTTGTTATGTGCGTACGTATCGAACTCAATATTAATAATATAACTTTAGCAGATCCTCATAGTCAACAGCGTTTTTCTTGATAGCAAGATAAAACCTGGCATTTACAAGTTAGCCATATAAAAATATTTAAGAGACACAACGAAGGCATTTCAAATAGCTATCATTCAATTTGAATTGATTCTCGGTTTTTTACTTACCAAACTTTTTTCACCATCACTATCGAAATAGACGTAATTTTATAATAGAATTAAAAAAAAACAATACTGGAAAGCTGGAAAAATCTCCAAAATAGTATGTGTTTAGATCTTTTGAATTGAGAATTGATCAACTAATGTCGATGGTCTAACATATTCGTTCTTTAGTTTGGCCCAATCCGTATAATTTCTCCGAGGAAATTGAGCCTAATGATCGTTTGTCTCACACCACTGATTTAGTAATCATGAAGGATAAGTAGTCGTTAACTTGGGGTGAAAATGGTTATCACCGACAAGTTATCGAGGTTAGCCGGTTTTGTTCGGCGTAAAACCTGCTAGCAATCAAACAGAAATTTGCATTTAATATGTTTTTTACAATTCAATAGAAATAGAGATGTATTTAGAAAAATGTTGCCCGAAGCAACGTTTCCTTGAAGATGAAGAAGAACTATTTTGAACACAGCATACCTATGTTATTCAGGAAAATAAACAGATAATGCCTTCATCATCCGTCTACATTTTGCCCTATAAAATTATCAAAGTACCAATATGTTAACAAAGTGGTATTTATTTGACATATAAAATTTTACATTTACACTTAGTCTAACAAATAATATAATAATAATTGATTAATAAAGTTTGTTATTTTCATTCTAGCAGCGCTTGTATTTAGATCTCGATATTCTGTACAAAACTATTTGAAGTATATAAGATGTGTCAGAATATAAAGGTGTTTAGTAATATTATAGAAACTGTTGTCATCTTTATTGGAGCGAAAGAAGAAATCAGAGAATACATTCTTGATATTGTTTCAACAACGACAGCCAGTTTTAAACAATAAATAATTATGAACCTTTCCAGCTTCTTAATCTATTGCAATCTTATTTTCATTGATGATGAACACTGTCAAAAATTGATTCATAGTTTTATGTATATACACAGGTAATAGTGGAATTATTTTCATTTTTTACGCGGGCCTTTAATTTAACTATGTTATCTAACAACATATCAACAGACAATAAAATAAAAAGAATCAAAAAAGTCGATTGAAAGATCAGGAATTGATATGAAAATTCCGTACAGATATAACGCCTATAAATCGGAGTTTTTAGGTATCTTTAATTAGAACTTAATAATTCATAAGACACGTATCCGTTGAATTAAGATAGAATGAAAAGTGGAAGTGGAAAACCCACACAGATCTTAGATCTTATATCGATATAAAAAGACAAAATTGCTAAAAGCACTTAATACACGCTAAAAGCTTTTACATAATACTCGTCTGATTTGACAATCTTATTTCTTCAAGTTAAAAAAAGTGTTACAATTTTCACGGCCGTTGATGTGTTAACAAGAGAGTTATTTTAAAAGGAAGTTTAACATAAAAAGCATGGAAAAAAGTAGAAACAAACAAATATACAAATATCGCCTATGATATATTTCGTACATGTCATTCATTAATCATGCGAATATAAACATAAGTTTATCGAACATCTCTTTCGTTTCCTTATATTTAATTTATTTTTGACAAGACAAAAAGGCGGAACGTAAGCCATTCGTGTTTTCGTCCCGCGACCCCGCCAAGCAAAAAGTCGAAAATTAACAAGTTAAAATGGCCGGGTACGGAGCGAAAACAACCTAATTAGCGACGGCGCGGGCGAAGTTTAATACAACAACAACAACAACAACTTTTATTAGCAAATATCGACAAAAACTTGCCTTTGGCTAATGAACAGAAAAAACATTTCAAATATTGATCATATATACAAACATATAAAGCAATTTTATATGAAACAATATTTATCAACACATATACATATATATTCATAGTGATCAGAAAAAGTGTACATTTATAAGACATCGTTTCTAACAGTATATGCTTCTTTTAGATATTTACACATATTCAATACAGTTTTCTTTTTATTTGAACCCATCATACGGTTGAACAAATTAAGATTTGGCCACGAAATATGTGGCATGTATTTGGTACGAATATTTGAATATTTTTGACAGGTCATAAGAAAGTGGTACTCTGACTCAATGACATTACAATTGCAATATCTACAAATTCTATTTATTCTATCAGTTCCTATATATCTCCCAGTTTCGATAGCTAGCGAGTGCGCTGATAATCTGAAACATGTAAATAGTTTTCTCAAATAGTCATTTTCAATAAAATCAAGATATTTTTCATAACCAAATTCTTTCTTAAATTTTACATAATAATCAAGTTTGGACATACTACGAATAGAACCACTCCATTCTTGTTTAAACTGATCTCTTAATCTGCATTTTAAGATACTCATAGAAATATCGTCGTTGAAATTGTACCAAATATAGCCGTACCCGAGAGAATCTAGAAGAGATTTAACATGTTTTGCCCATAATATGCAATTTTGATTGTATGTTTCTTGATATTGCAGTTGAAAAATGTTATAAATAAGCGAAACTTTTTATTTCTGTTTAATTTCACCCAATAGTTCAAAACTCTCTCTTTACATAAGATAGATATCGGATATCTTCCCAATTCTCCAAGTACAGCATATTTGGTGTAGACATTTTAACACCTAGAATCTTTTTACAGAACTTCATTTGAATTCTATCTAGAACATCTGTATTGTAAATACCAAAGACTTCAGCACAATATAGTAGTATTGGTTTCTACCATCCTGTCAAAGAGCAACAGTTTAGTCTTAACATCAAACTTTATTCTTGAGAAGATTGAATACAGGCTGTTTACAGCTTTTAATGCGTGCTCTGATAAAGATTTCATTGCATCATTCATAGACCCATTATACTTAAAGTTAACTCCAAGGTAACAAAATGTTTCTACAACTTCTATTTTCTCACCATTAATAAACCAATTATTATCAATTTTTGTTTTTCTTTTTCTAAATACACAAATATTTGTTTTCTTAACATTTATTTTCAGACTCCATTTAACAGAATATACGTATAAACTATCTAGCTGCGCTTGGAGACTTTGTGCATTTGTAGTAAATACCACCATATCGTCTGCAAATAGTAACATATAAATATTCAGATAATTTAAAATCTGCTTCTGACAGCGCATTAAAATCAAGGTTTACGGTAACATCATTCACGAACAATATAAAAAAGTATGGGCGAGAGTGGTTCCCCTTGCTTTAATCCAAGCGAAACATCAAAAAAAATCAGATAAGTTTTGTATGTGTCTTAACACAAGCTGAGACTCTGTAATATATAGCCTTTAACATATTCACCATTTTGCTGCTAACACCAATTTCAAATAACTTGTACCACAGTGCATCTCGAACAACCGTATCGAATGCTTTTTCGTAATCAATAAAAGCACAATAAAGAGATTTATTTTCTGACAGCAATTTTTGAATTAAGCTATGCAGAATATAAACGCAATCTACCGTGCTTCTGTTGCAACGAAATCCGAATTGCATATCATTAAAAACTGATGTATTTTCACACCACTTGTCAAATCGATTTCTTAAACATAAAGAAAATAGTTTAGCCATTGTACTGATAAGTGAAATTCCTCGATAATTATTGGGATCACTCTTGTCCCCCTTTTTATGTATAGGAACGATGATGCCCTTTGTCCAACTTAAAGGATAAACACCTTCACTATATATTTTGTTAAAAATTTGTACTAAAAATGGAGTGATAAATGTCTTGGCATCAATGAAAAAATCTGAAACTACCAAATCTATACCAGGCGCCTTATTTCGAGATAACGAGGAAATGCAATTACCAATCTCATTTTCATCGAAAGGTTTATCTAAACTATCTATTACAATATTAGAAAATTCATCATGGGATAAGTCATTTAACATTGCATCATCATGTGCTGGCTTATTTAAAATATCAGCAAAATATGCAGAAAACTTAATAAATAAAACTTGTTTTCGTCCAACGACCCCGCCAAGCGAAAAGTCAATAATTAACAAGTTTAAATGGCGGGGGCGCGGAGCGAAAACACGCTAATTAGCGGGGTCGCTAATAAGCGTGCTTTCGGTCCGCGTCCCCGCCGTTTTATTTTTTAAATGTGCAAAAGAGAATTTTTAACTTCATCATTTTGCACGTGTAAACATGTATTGTTTATAACATCCTTCAAGGTATCGAGACTAATGATTATGTTTAAGAAATTGGTTTATATTTTTTACAAAATACGTTTTAAAACTTCTTCTCCAATTCACATATTAACATATGCAATCGAGATAATCTTTCAAAAGATCTTTTCAACGACCTTTTAAATCTACATGTAAATGTGTTGTTGACTTACGGAGGAAAGATAAAATTTACGTATGTTGTTTTTCTGTTTCTGAAATTTTGTCACGTAAACAGATTTTTTATTTTGATTTGTTCCTTTTTAAAACCTTAAATACTTCCTTCTTGAAACTGATGACATTCTAAAAGAAATAATTGGTGTCAATCTTTTTAAAGATGATGAATGATTGTCTGTAACGACCACAATGCTATCCTGTAGAAAACCCATTATAGAATGATTGTAGAAAATCGACAAAGCTTAAAAGATATTATTATTGGCATTAATTTCCAACCTTCAACTTTTTGTAGGCGTAAAATTACCTTCAATCATAATAATGAAAAATACACGAATGTGTTTGTCATGTTTTGGTTTTGATCAATTGTGTAAAAAGATGAAAGGTTTGAAACTATCATGATAATTTGTTCCCTCCATGTGTTGCTTTAATCGACAACTTTTCACTATCCTTTGAATCCTTTGAATCAACTCCTACTAATAACAATCCCAATCCATTTTTATTCCAAATGATATAATGAAACGAATTCATGAATAATTTCGGTATTAGCATTCAATGGTATTTATTCCTGTTAATGACGTTTTTACGTCTCACTAGTTAGTACGGAGGCTGAAAATATTAAAACGCGCCGCTAGGCGTAGAAAGATGACCGAGTGCTTCATTAAAAACTTCAGTCAGTATAATTTGCTGAAGTTAACTTTTATATTTTCCTTGGCATTATCGAGGAGACGCAATGAAAGAGAAAATTGAAGTTTGAAACTATAGATGCTTGAAGCTTTGTTATTGTCACATTCGCCATTGAAGTCGTTGAAACCGCACGGTGGCTCAATGCAATTAACGCCCGAATGCACACTTGTTTGAGTTATCTAGAATAATTACTCAATTAGGGTATGGTCCTCTTATTGAATTTGCCCAAACATATTTTACACGAACTTAATGACCCTAGTGGTACAGACGGGCTAGGGGTGTCGAGCGGAGTTTGTTAAATTTTACCCTAGGTGCATGATTCATACAACATTTATTTTAATAGGCCTATCACGCAAATTGAACACCTAATACCTTAGCACTGAGCATTGTCGTTTTCTATCAGATTCAGAAAAATATAAGAGACCAACTTCTATCCATGCAAGTGGTAAAATTGTATCTCTCCTCACGACAATATTCTGTTATTATAATCTTATTTTTAAGCTTTTATAATATTGAATTGCTTGTGGTACATTTTCATTAGATCACATTTGCGCTTGACATTGGAAAAGAAATTCTTACAAAGCTCTTATAGCATTTTTATACATTTTCTGATGCTATTTTAATCTTATACTGTTTGACGCAAGTAGTGTCCTTAAAATATTTATTATTACATTTTATTTAATGTTATAATGCAAAATCTTTTGACTTCTTACTTAGCATAAAATGTTCTTTTTATTTGAACATTAAACACTAAAAGCAATATTGTTGTTCAGCATTGAGCATTCCTATGCAGAAAAAGACATAAAAACAACAACCACAAAAAAGTAAAGAAAAAGAAAATGATTTAGAATCTTGCTTGAATATTTATCAAATGAAGTACTTGTTGTTTCTATGTAGGTAATAAAGTTCTCTGACTATTGTAGTTGCACACTTATTCAGATATTCGTAACTGTAGTCTTTTCGTTAGATTCTAAACAAAACATATCAATGCAACAAAACACATTATAGAAACAACAAAAACGGATCAATAAACTACAAGAATGAAATAAGAAATTGATAATTACCTTTCGTGAAATGCACTTCTTAAAACGATTGTTAAAATAATCATTTTTTCTGTATAACTATTAGTAGTAATTAATAAATTATTACCCCCGATTCGCTTTGCTCTAAAACTGAATAAAGAGGAAACCCCACACTTTCATTAGATGTTATATCAATATAAAAAAGCAAAGATTACTAGAAACACTTAATGTACACTAAAAGCTTTTGCAAACTGTTCGTCTGCGGTTACAATAACTTATAACTTGTAAAAGTTGATATTGTAATTTAAAGTTTCTCTGCTGTCAGAATTTGATCTCCAAGGAAGACAGAAATTCCAGAGCAAGAGGTGGACACAAACTACGATCACTGCTAAGCGCCTACTTTAATATATTTTAAACCGGTCATGCACCATTCGTATTCTGATATACAATGTATGTTATTCATTGATATGACAGTTATCAGTAATGTTTTTCCTTTGCAACACAGATCGTGTTTTTGCATAATAATGTTAAAATACATCATCAATCATATATTCAACCCATATGATTGTGTTTTTTTCTTTTCTTTAATTAGAATACACTCACGTGCCATACTATTTTCATCGAATTTTACATCGTACAAAAAGAAACTGCCGGGATTCAAGGAGTCATTTCATGATGCCTTTTTATGATGTCTTAAGTTTTCACATCGGTTTTCATTCGGAGAACGGTGTACATAAAATGTTTTACTTTCTGACGCACTGTGAAAATAAAAGCTTTTCTTTCATACAGTTGCTGAATCAAAATTGGAATGAAAATTTACTTTTGAAGTGACACATTATTTAAACAAAGTCATAGGTAAAAAGTGAAAATCATGGATGAAATTATTTGAAAAAAATACTACAAGAAACATTATAGTAAAGATGATTATATGATTTATGTTTGAAAAAAGGATAAAAAATAAAACAAAAAACATTCGTTTGTCATTTCAATGTAATTAAGTCTATTCACAAACAAAATCAGGTTTTATTTATTTTCTTCTTAAAGAGTATTGGTAGGAATAAGTGACACTATCAGACACGTAAATTACAACTTTAATCTTTTTACGTACTTAAATCGTAAACTTCTTTATTAATAACTTTTGTTGTTTTCAAAATTTTACCAGCATGCATATGGTTTTTAAATTTTCATTCTAATACGATTTTAAATGCTTCTAAATGACTTAATCTTATAAAAGAAACTGATCAACGTTTGGTGGGCTTTCTGTAGGGATTCTTATTTTCCCTATTTCATTGACAATTAAAAAAGAAAATTAGTTTGGATTATCTAAACATTCCCAAAAATAATCTGTCTGGTTGATTTATTGGATAACAGATATTTACTAGACGACGATAAAGTGATTTGTTTAATGCTTTTATAACCCAATACAATTAATTCTGCCTAATTTGACACGTGGATTTTGTAAGCAGAATCTACATACTCATTCAGAAAAAAGGATATGGAAATTATATTGTAAGAATGTGTACATTTCCAGAATTCATGTGTTTCTCTTTACATGAAGTTTAAATAAGTTTTCATACTGTTTGGGTATTTTCAGCTGTAAGTATGATTCATGCCCAATTTTGGTGTAAGTCCATGTAAATCATCAAAACATTGGAATGGAATGATAACAAAACACTAATTTATCCGAACGAATAAAAGCGTTATTGGGACAATTATATATAAATAAACATGTTTGTGACGTTAACCAAAGTAAGAATCCACTGTTCAATAAGAAACCGTAGTTGTTATAATATACTTAACTAACATACATAGTTTCAGCAGTGCTGAATTACAAAAACACATACAGAATTTAACTTTGGAACGTTTATTTGAAGCAAACAAAATTGACCTTAAAGGACAAGCAGAAAGCAAAATTTGAAAATTTTGTAGACTTGGTTTCAAGGTCACACGGTAGTTGAAAGCTTAAGCTACCTTTCACATCCTGTAGCGATGGCACAATTTAAAATTGTTAATTGATAATGTTATAGATGTGTTCATATTATCTTGTTGAACGATCTTAAACGTCTCTACCATTTCATTCTTTCTAAACAAGCTACACGCTGAATGAATTAAGTTTAAGAATATATTTTACACAAATACATACAATATTTTAACCTCCATCCTTTCCTCTCCTGCAAAGGTGTTAAAACATTTCTGTTATATGTATACTTGTAAATATATAAATATAATCTTCGTCAATGTAAAGCAGGCGTAGAAAGATTGAACACGATAATTAATGGAACCATACATGTTCATAAGTGAATGAATTAAATATTTATATTCAAACATTTTTTTCCGTATTACTAGTCAATCTATGCTGAAAATATTCGTGTTGCTAAGTCAATTTACAGGTTATCTGTCATCCATTGTGTTGACAGGCGAACCCGTTAGAGGTTATTACAGATCCGATTATCTGAAAATATAATTGGTATTGAAATTATTTAGTGTTTGTTTTTATTGTTTATATTAACAGGCAAATTAATAGAAAGCATTTGCTAAAATTAAAGTATTGCCAGTTGCGTTTTGTTTTGTTATTATTAAGTCTTATGCCGAGTGAAATTAATAGATTAAAGATTACATGTACCTTACATGTTCAGGTTCTTCTTAAGGTAGTTAGTACTATTATTTTAAGGAAGTCAGTATATTTGTTTACCATGCACTAAACACTAAAGAAATACATTTTAATACTTGATATTTAAAGGTCTATCTCCAGGTTAAGAAAAAATACAAGCAAGGAATTTAAACAGCCTACTGTGTCCCAAGCATTGATAAAATATCTACATGAATGTAAAACTCAGAATTTATTCCACACTTGTTTATCAGGTTCACTTTTGTGGTGTATATTTTTCTGTATATTGTTTTCATGTACCTTTTGTAAGAAGTAAGAAGTTGGAATAAGGCTCATGCTTTGGCATTTAGAACGATCATTACGTCATAAAAGCTCTTCATTAAAAGGTTAACTTAATTAACATTATATCGTAAATATATAATATTTTCATAAAGACATTGCACAATTTCCCGTCATTGCAGATTATTCAAACAAGTCGGAGATCTTGTCAAGATCGTGGGACATGACTTTTTCTTTGTTAATATCTCAAAGATTTTCTAAAAGGTCATATATTGTTTTTTTATCTTGTTTTCTCTGATGAATAAACTTTCTATAATCAGGTTATTTCATACTTTTAAATAATATACTGCTATTCCTTTCAATATCGATTTAAATGAAATAACAGTGACTGTGATTTAAGGTATTACGACCCTAATGGGCACTATAAGGAACTAAAAAATTGACATCATAGGTCAGATATATACCTTAAAGTACACCTGTATGCACAATTTAAACAAAGTTTACCGTACGGAAATCAAGTTATGGCCACTTTTCTGAACTCAAGCTAGGATGTTATGAGGGCCCTTTTTTAGAAATGAGGAACCTTTAAATAATCTGCAATAACATTCTAATGAAAACTGTTTTCCCATTAATTGTTAATAAGAAACAAATAGTATCATTCAGCTAACAATCCACACAAGTAAAATTATGGTTTCTACTTAAAATTTATGACATCTGTATAAAAATGTTACCCTACCCCACCCATTTTTACCACGTGTCTGACCATTTTCCTACTTAGGGAGCCTAATTTAAAAAATCCTTAAAATTGACCCAAATGAGTGCCTGTTTTCAAAGTTTCCAGAAATTTTTAAAGAAGTATATTTGTTGATCTAGTAAAATATGAAATACTTTTACCGTCTAGTTTTTATTTTATTACACTTTGAAAATATCAGGTACCATATTTATTACTAGATTTAGCATAATTTAGCCAATAAATACCTATATAAATTAAAAAATCAAAATAAAACAATTTTTCTTTCAAAATGGGACATGAGAGATACATAAATAATGTTAAAAGAAAAAAAGAAAGAAAAAAAGTTGACCCTTCTGGGGATTGAACCCACGGCCCTCATTTTCGATGTAGTTAACAGTAGTTCTAGCCTATTTGAATACTCTTCATAGCGGAGGTAATGCATTAGGATTGGAATTATCTTAAGTAGATTTAAATATGAGTATAGATTGGAAATAAAATTAAAAACTGAAATTCTAAACTTTAACTTGACTTAATTGTAAATAAGACCTAGATTAATTGAATCTCTCATTGGATGACAGTGAAATTAAATTTACCCACCATTTATGTTTGAAACAGATGTGGCTCTACAGCGAATACCAAGGAATTCAATATGACACTTTCTTTTTATTCAAAGCGATTTTAAACAAATAATCCATCGACTAAGATTCTAAAGTGTTGTCTTCATATGACAAAAAAGATATGCAACATGACCGGGTTACAAGCCGGTCTCCTTGGTATACCATACCGTGGCTCTACCGACTGTGCTACATATCCGGCTGCCTACAGAAAAATCATAGTGAACAATTCTGAACCGTGAGATAATTCTTATTTTGTTAAATAAAAGGACTGACTTATCAGTCTTTCTCTATGACTTTAACTAATATAAGCCAGATGTTTTCATGTACCAGGATCCTAAAGTAAAAGCGTATGATATGTATATATTTAATGTTTACATAGCTTGATTTGATAATCACTATCAAGGTTATAAAGACCTTAGTTATTGCAGTGATCTTACAAAAAATTAAGAACCATTTAACGACAGTTTGGTTATTCATTTTTTTTTAAATTAACAATTCTCTTTAATAAATGGTTTACTTTTGAGTATCATTACTTCAACTAAAAAGGAACACAAAATGCTCATAATAATTGAATTCCTTGATATTTGAGACAACAGAAATTGGTAGACTCAACAATCAAATTCTCCCGTTAGGTAAAGATTAAATAAATATATGCATTTATATTTTTATGATCTATAAGCATACAACTTTAACTGTCATAGGGTGCTTGTGTAACATTCTATAAACCACTGCTGCCTTTTTATAATATTACCAAGTGAGTGTTAACAGAAGAATGTTCTAAGAAATAACAGACGTTTAATCCATTCTTCTATACCATAAATCATTTCTCTCAATTTCTCAAACAAGGACATTTCTTTAATAGAAAAAATGCGCATTTAAATGACTATTTCAGTGTAGTTTAATCAAAACATTGCAGATTTGATATGGTAAATAATCTCTTTAATCTAAATGAAAAAGCAATATTCAATATCATACAAGATTTATAGCAGACATGTGTGATGATCTTTTATAGGTGTCCTTTAGTTTCTGTTGTGGGAGAGCAATAATTGTGTATTTTATAAATCCTGGTTCAAAATCATCACACTGGAATATAATCCTTTTTACAATATCTTTTATAATCCTTTTAATAAGCACAACAATCCATTTGTCTTGTTTCACTTTTATTTTTAATCCTCTTTTACCTTTAACAACTTTACACTTTACAATAATCAACTTTTAACACACTTTTAAGAATACTTTTTTATAATACTTTTCAGAATACTTTTACCTTTTAGAACGAATCAATGATTGAATTAACATTGACAAAATACTTACAATATATACTATCAAAGATTATACTAGATGAAATTACTAGTATATTCTAAACTACTATAGAATTCAACAGAACAAATACATCAATCATTTCTAGCAGTTTCTAGATAATTATAAACGTTATACATCATTGATCATAAATACAAATCCTTTAACAATTTACCACTATGAAATGAAAACCAATACATTTATAATCCTAATCCCTATTCAAATAATAACAAAAAGAGATAATCGCGATCATTCGCGACAACATGCAAGCATGCAATATTTCTTTTACATCAACACGAATGGAAATAAACCCATGAAAATATTTGCAGTTCATTATGACCTGTTGTCTATCAAGTTTCGATTGACAACGAATATAATCCTATAGAGATCATCGCCCTTTTTGTGCAAGGCGACGATAACAGAACGCAGACGGCGACACAATCCTGCCACATTGCACCAGTAGGTTTTGAGTACTCCGGACAAATTGTGCGACAGACAGACATACAGACAAGAAAGAGGGACAAAATCATTGAACCGGAAAATGTTGACGATATGCATGACTAGACTTGGTACTGATAATTCCTGTAAAAGTTTTGTGGCGAACGGACGGACAGACAGACAGACGTAGGAGAAATTCTCTCTATATGTCGCCGCTCCACTGAAGCAGACGACACAAAAACTTTATTTTCTATTAACATATGAAACTATAGATTAAAATCGGAAGAGAACACGAGGGTGAAGAAAGTAGGGGGAGACTTCTTATAACTGTTACAATTAACAGATTAATAACAAAAATATGAAAAATCGCAAAATAGCAGATACGGAATGATAGGGTAAGGTAGGAGTGTAAGAAAAAAGAGCGGAGACGGACACAAAATCGGATATGAGGAAATGGAAAGAAATCACTGCTAATGAAAATTAACAAGATCACAGTACGTGCCAGCATACAAACCATGCAACAAACAGAATAGTCAAGTATACACACTATTACATTTGCCACAGAATGGGTATTGTTACTATTTCAGAAAAGATATCAATCGCAAAATATATTCCGATATTCTGCCATATATCATGTATCTGCAGTTTGTATGTTTTCTCTGAATTTTAAATAAGCCATCAGAATTGTCTGAAAATACTATATAGAATGTATTTCTAACGATTGCAAATATTTTTCTATGACTATCAGATTGTGTCAATCGTATAGATCTTTTACTGTAACATGCATTATGTTCTTTTATTTTCACAATGTCCCTGCAATTGTATGTCATCCATTGAAATTTTGTGGGGAGGGGTATTGTGTTTAAAATACAAAATATCTATCTCTATTTGACAGAACCGGTGCAATTGCCTTTATTGCTATGGGTGCTTTAAAAAAACATCGCAAGTCTAAAGTGTTTTAGATAACTTTCTTTGAAGTGAAAATTGAAAACAACTTTCTTGCTCAACTCAATATAAAGTTTTTAATAGTTATTACAGCCTGAAGCATTTGCATCAACATTTGATCTACTCAAAAAACAGTTTAATGCAATGCTAGATAATTTCAATCGTGGGAAGTAATTGGATAGAGCTACTGACTGCTCCTTTGACGCAAATATTACAATAAATAGTTGCATTTCATAATGATTATGGGTAATGCGAACATTTTTTCCCAAAGATTTCAAAATAGTTTTGATATAGATGACTATTTTTTCTTAATCAAGTTGAATTATGTTTAATCATTCTTTGAAACTGCATTACAAAACAAAACACACACAGACATAAAAGTAATGCCTTTCCATATAATGAATTTTCAATTTCGTATCTTTTTAGTTACTGTTTTTCTCATAATTTAACACGTAGATCAATGTCTATGATTTCTAACAAAACAACATTCTTCTTTTTTTAAAAAGCTGTTCCTATTTGTTTTGAAAATCAACCATTATTAGTGGAAAATAACTATTTCTTGTTAATATTATTATTTTTACTTTTGTACATTTTTGAAACAGAAAATAGATGTCTTGGTATGTTTCCGTGGCGTTCGTTGTATCAATAAGGACAGATAAGTTGATGCCATTTCGTGTCGATGTATCAATTAAAGTCAACATCAACAAATCATATGCTTGTTTAAAAATAGCTTACTTAAAGAACGAATGAAAAATTTGTTTCGTTTTGACAATTGTGTCATCATTTGTACTATACATACTATGGGTGCATTTGTTCTAAAAGTTAATTGCAAAGTTTTCTTTCTTATCATTCATTCATTAGTTTAATTAATTTGCACATCAAGCATCACAATGTAATTAATGCTAAATTATGAAAACATGATTCTAATTAATTTACTTATTACTGATTTCTACTTGAAGTAAAGCCAGAGTGTTAGAGTCAAATATATAGAAAAGAATATAATGGAATTTATATTAAAGTTTAATTTGAAACAATAGCAAATTGAGTCTGAATCTATGGTTTCCTTAATCCGATTTCAGGATTTATTTAATACTAGCAATTTAGAACTTTAGACATCCAATGCATTTTAACAAATCAGAATAAATATAATCTAAAAAAAATCGTATTAGAAAATTAGATATAATCACAGTTTGGAAAACTTTACATGCTGTTACACATTACATAATCAGACGTTTTATTAAAACAGTAATTGCGACTCGTCATCTTCATATGTGATAAGGTCCTATGACAAAAGATGTTTAAATTGTGTTTTTCCTTAAAACGCACTAAGTACAAAAACAAATTACGAAAACAAATAAAACAGCTGTTAAATACTATCATGATATAAACGACAAACCTAAATGGATGTTAAGATATTATGTAATGCGAGAAAAATATTTTGCCACTTTATTTTAAAAAGGAAAAATGAAATAATATGAGCAAGTGTTTTTACTAGGATGAAAGAACAGTCAATACAACAAAATGCGTTAAATTTTAATTTGGCTTTGGCTCTACATATTAATAAAAATGTTTTAACATGTCGACCTATCATATTCTTTTCTTCTTTTCTTATTTTCCAGAAATTTGAATATATTATATCCAATGACATATACATTTGATGCAAATATTTATTTGACATGATAAAAACTTAGATGCGACAAAGTGCTACATGAAATCTGTATATCAAAGTAGATTAATCAGAGTTTATTTTGTGCTTCAATAAAATTCCAAGTAACATCTTTTTCAAACATTCAATAAAAGGTAGTTTAGAAGTAATAGCAATCATCTAGATACATTCCGGACATATGTGCCAAAAGGTAGGTTAACATATTAACCATCTAGATTTGTAAATATTTACATTTTAATTTGTAAAATCACCATTATTTCACCAATGTTACAATAAAAGATACATATTAATTTGCAAGTATATCTTAATTCAAGAATTTAAAAATAATAAAAAGAAAAGGAATAATCTGACCAGACTTTGAAAAAGGTTGGCTCCTAGAAGGGCTTAAACCCTCACGTCTCGCAGCTCTGTATATTCACTGAAACCGAATTCACTTCCAGTTAGAATGGAAACCTTAGTTTTCGCAAGCTCCGTGTGATTGGGATTGTTAATGAGAAAACGATATATAAATGAATATTTTCCACTTCGGCCTAGTATGTTTAAGCTAATTGAACTGCTAAGATCTGTAAATCAAAAGACAATGACAAATTGGTGATGTTCATCAAATGTGCTCTTAAAATTCGTGAAAATACGCTACGAAAAAATGACTTATCATAAACTTTTTATTTATTGTCGACTGTTTAAGGTGTCTATTAATATGTTTGTCCACACATACGTTCATTTACGTAAATAATATTTATATTTATATTCATATTTATTAATTTTATTATTTATTTGACATGATCTTTATATTCAATGTAATGCATGTATAGATGATAAACTATGTTTAAATCTAAATTTTAATAAACGATATGTTCTGTTCTATTAACGGAAAAAAATAATGAATGCAAATTACTATTAAACTGATTTTTTATTGCCTGAAACAAAATAACTTTATCTTTTTTTCACGTTAGGGTGACAGAGCAAAATGGGGGCACAAATAGCAATGGATGTTTCATGACATTCATTCTTTTTCAGATAGTATTAATTAGCTGTTAATTAATAAATAATAAATACTGTAAACATCTTTTAACTATTTTTAATATGTTAAATATCAATCGTTTCATATATAGGACGCTTTCACAAATATTTCGTAATTAAGCAACAATTTTGAAATCTCTTTTTTTCTGTAGTTATGAATGTATCGTTTTCAGTAAATTTGACTTTGCTTAATCGTCCAGAGACGTTATGATTGTAAACTTCTTGTAGTGAAAGTAATAGTAATATAATTTGTTATATTGTACAAAGTGCTAGTGTAACAATATGTTTTTATCATTAATGTTTTTGTATTTTTTTTAGTATAATATGTATAATTGTATTGTGAAATATTGTTGCTATGCGTTTTGTCTAAATTTATAATTGAATATAATAAATACCACGTAGGAGAACCATGTGTCAAATAGTATCAGGTGAGTATGCCAATGGATGGATCGTTTTGTCAATGTCTACCTTACGTCTATATTCACTTTATTTAGAAGACAAATTATAATTGAATATTCAATCGTTCTATATTTTTCTCCATATGTTAAAATCTTAGTTAAATACAAACTGATATCACGTTATCACGCTTTCAAATGTACATAGATATACTTTACTACGACCACACTATGTCTTTATTCTAATATACTATCTTTTATGCATAAGTTACATAATGTACAATTGTAAACAACATTCATAAAATCATGTTTCATTAAAGTGTTATAAATGTGACTGAGACATGGCTGAAATTAAATAACACCAATTTGTTATCTAAACCCAACATTACTTAGTCATTGGTCAAAATGAATAATTAATTATCGAAACCGAACATTACCGATTCATTATTCAAACTGAACGATACGATTTCATGTTGAATACATGTATTTACTTACGTAAAATTAATTAAATGACATTACATCACTTCAAACGTGGTAACCTTTAGATACAAAGTGACATCTACCTTTCTTTTACATTTTATATCACGGCTAAATATTGTGATTCACAATTTGAACAAAATATCATCACATGTCATTTGTTTAACAATTTCTTTAACTTTGCATTTGAGATATATGTTCAGGCGTAGTAACCTTTAGATATAAAGTGACATCTACCTTTCTTTTACATTTTATATCACGGCTAGATATTGAGATTCACAATTTGAACAATATATCATCACATGTCATTTGGTTAACAATATCTTTAAATTTTGCATTTGAGATATATGTTCAGAAAAATTCTAGTGCCATCATTTACTTTACTATAGAGTATGTTGATGTTTTTGAAATTAAAGATATATATTGCAAACAATAAAAGAAGTATCAGAAACGTAATGATACCGGGGAAGGAATAATATAAATGTATTTACCGGATTGTATGTATTCAAAAAGAGAATGTTTCACAATAGAGGGTTTGAATAAATACGTGCAGACTTTGTTATTTGCTAGGTGTAAGCTAATGCATCCACGTAAACAGTATTCAATTTGAACAATGATTGGCCTAGTAACTTGTTGTTGATGGATAAAGTAAAAATAAAACGATCAGATACGTAGTTACAGCTAATGCCATAATATCATTGTACATAAATAGTACAAAAAACGTTTAGGTACTAGTAATTGCGTAGCTACCTCGCTATTGACATTTGATTAGATCAGTAAATTACGACAATATGTTAAGAAAGTGATACCATAAATATTTATAATAACCAGATAAAGTTGCTGACTTTTGGTGGGGATGCGTTCTTTGAATGTTGTCTTTCCTTGTTTATTTGGGTTTTCATATTTCTAAAAGGCACATTACGCCTAAGAAAAGAATACATTTTCATTTCTTTTGGAAAAAGAAAAGCTTGAGATTTATAACATTCAAGAGAAGAGCTGTCAATGATTCATTGCAAAACAGATTGAGGATACATCAATATTGGATGACAAATATCGGCGATACACCGATATATCGATATATACTCCTTATTTCCTGTATATAACCATTTTGTTGTCACCACTGCTATGAAATGTGTCCATTATGTAACAACAGCTTAGTGTTAGACATTGCCACCTGTCTTTGTACATGTCTTTGTTTTGGGTTAACTTTCATATTACATAGGTATTAAAATAATTAATCACAATTATCGATTTTTTCAAATGACTATCGATTATTGATCGACAGAAAAATGTTAAAGATTGATCGATATCGTCTCTATCGATGCCAGCTCAAATTTACAGCATGTTAGATGCATGTTACCAGAAGAAAAGCGCTAAATAAGTGAAATTATTTGACATTAAAGTATCAAAATGTAAATGTTGTTTGACTTCAACACAATGTATATGTACTTGATGACTTTAAGTGTACTTAAGCGAAAAAAAGCAAATGAAAAAATAATCAAGTTATTAGCCAATTCCGAAATTATAAATAAAAGCACACACACACACGCACGCCCGCACGCACGCGCGCGCGCCCACACACACGCACACACACACAGAAAGGCATAATTATTTATCTGTCATAAACGTCGATTGATCAGTCAATAATGTTTGGTATTTTTGTCTGAGATACAAAGAGCCATGTCACCAAATTATATAAAATATAATGCACTCTTTGATATATCACATACGTTTCAAAAAACTATTACACTGTATTTCTGTAGCTTTCAAAGATTTGAATGACGTTTTAGATGTAAAACAAACAAGGGAATCTGTAAAATAAAAAAGGCATCAATAACTACAGTATTTTGTGAAATAACAGGAAATATTATTTTAATAAAATCACTTAAAGTTTCATTTAAAATGAATGAGCCCTTGACATTTTTGAAGTGTTGCTGTAACTTATTTTCAGCATTCAATAAAATACGATCAAATCGTGATAGTTTAATTTTTATAGCCAATAAAAAATTCTTTGCACATCAATGGTTTGTTTGGAAAGCGACACTTTCTAGGAAATACATTTTGAAAAAATAGACGCGCAAAAGAAATAAAAATTGTTGCGAAAGTAGTCTGTTTTCTTTACGTGTTAGCACATATAAGTTAACTTAAATCATATGAAAAACAAAACATTTCGAGTCACAATTTTGTTAATTATGTTTCGCAGTTTCGTATTTTTGTTAATGTTAGAACCAGTGACCAAATATACAACGGCTTGTTGCTCTGTAAAAACCGTGAATTTTTATGGGGATTCACTTTTAAACGGTAAAGTATGTGATGCTTCTGAAAAAAGTTATGAAGTATCGCAAATCCGGAGTAAAATTCTCTGCACACAATTATGTGATGAAAGTTCAATTTGTACGTGTGTATTTTACAACACAATAACGAAGACTTGCATATTGTGCCGAGGAAAAAGTAAACTAGAGCAACAAAATGGAACCCTGTTTTACTTCAAATATGGTAAGTCTGTGATATTTTATGTTTTCATTAATCAGGTTGAAAAGTGGGAATTTTGAATAATTGAATAATTCCTCTCTTAAATTTGGCATAAACATTTATTTAAAAAAAAGAAAAGAAAAAAGTAGGGTGAATGATTGAATATGTGATTATAAACTGGCACACAAACTTTAAAAAGTTAAAATTTGCATCGGCTTTCTTTTCTTTGCCTATCTTGTTTTATGGTATTTTTTCCAGATATAAATGAAATGTTTTATATCACGCAAATAAGTGACAGACAATTTTACTTAGCCTATAACAAAGATTATAAAAAAGAAGCTTCTGTGACGGTGATTGAGATTTTACAGAAAATTACGTTCACTAACCAGTTTTTGATTGTTGGCGACGCCGGTGAGCGGCGTCGTCTCTTATGGAATGCTTTTTATTTTGGCCTATGGAAGGAGCTGTTATTATTAGCAGTTAATGTCACGTTGTGTTAATTAGTTTTATTTTAATTCGTAAAAATCAAGTAAACAAATCTGTTGTTATATTAGTATTTAATAATTTCATGTTAAAAGTATGTGCATTGTGATATTATTTTCACGAAATTGCATGCTCAATTTAACAGCTTGTCCTTAGCTTTTTATTGGGCAATACTAAAACCCGGATTTTCGAATATTCGTTGTGGTCTACATTGATTGCCGTATTCTTTTTTTCATCATTAATATATTTTTCAAAATTTTCATACAAAGAAGAATTTTTTCACCTGCAAATGAGTATAACGATTTGGTAATGGAAACTGTTTGTAATCGGTTATCCTATTGATTTTCATCCATATTATTACATATATCTATTGCGACAGAAATGATTGTTTTTACAAAAGTGTACCAGTATCCGGATTTTTGAAAGTTAAATCCGATTTTCCTGCAATTACTGCTGTCACATGGCCATCTAACTTTTTATGAATACTTTAACATTACTTTGCATGGTTTTATAAAACTGAGCCTGCAACATTTCATAATTTTGCTGTTTTTAGGGTGTTCTTTTTGGGTTTCAGGCTTTCACTATTTTAAGGGGGGAAGTAACTCATATTTACTAAATTATTTGTTCTTTTCTTAGGTATTACTTTTCTTGTTTTGTTGTATAAAATTTACCAGTTGTAAGGTCATCAAAAGCATAGAGGCCCTGAGGAGTAAATATTGATAGATTGTTTTTGACTGGCTTTTATATACCGTTAGACTGGATTTTCTAGTTTGTTCAGTTAGTTAAAAAATACCTACAGGTATTTTTGCACTATTACAGGAATCTTCTAATCACTATATGTGGAAACTAATTATTATTTTCTATGTGTTTTTGTATATAATTTGTTATTAAAATTACCTTTGGTAAAAATGAAAGTTAGAAAATTAAAGCTTTGCATATAGGTGCTCATGTCCATATATTGAAACAGAGAAAGGATAACATCCTGAAATTGTCAATTTTAAACACTTGATATACAATGTATATGCACTTAATTATATAGTATAGTCTAATGGAAGGTTAAAAGAGGAACAGTATTTGTTATTGTAAGAGATATACATTTAATGTTTAAACACTAACACAACTCAATCTTTATTTTATGATAAAGACTATTTGAGATTTTTATTTTATACTATACATTATACATGTAGTTATCTTTCTACAAGATTATGAATTCCATCCAAGTACCAATGTTTATACCAATGTTAATAGGATGTTATATTTATTTTTAATGGAAACTGGGAATTATTTATGTTATGTGAATACATGTATATCTTAGTATATGGATATAATGTGACTTAAAATATTTCTGTATCTAAAGACTTACAGTTATGATGGATGAGACTTGTATTTAAATTTATAAATATAAAAATTATACATGTATTGATTAGTCTACATATTAAAGGTGTTTATACCCAGTGTTAGCTGGCTGATAATAGTATCTATAATAGAGTTTAAACATTATAGTTTTCTTTGTACTAGATTTTGAATTCCATCCATTAGTACCAATGTTAATGTTTATGTTAGGATTTCATATTTATTAAATAGAAACTGGGAATTATTAATGTTACGTGCATATATGTATATCTTTGTATATGGACATGGTGAGACTTATAATATTTCTGTATTTAAAGAGTTACAGTTAGAATATTGTAAAGGGTGACTTAGCCTGGATGTTGTGGTTTATTTTCTGAAAACACAATGACTTATCCAGAATTGAGGTTAAATTAGTGTCCATTACTGAGTGACGGCAGGGTCCATAGTGCAATTCCACAGGACGGTTGCATGGCAATATAGATATATATTCCACACTCTGTTTTAACTTAGTAGGTCAGTACTGGTCCTTTTAGGGAAGAGAATGTCCTTAACATGGATCAAGAATGTAATTTATAAAGTCTCAAAAATCATATTCTGAGCTGTTATTCAATTTTTTCTAACATGTGCATAGTTTGAAAAGGACAGCTTTTGTTTTATCTATTTGTAATGGAGGGACACCGGTCTCAACCTTCAGGTCTCCAGAGTCAACCCGACTCCAGACTTTTCATAGAGTAGATTGTTACTTGCACTTGAAATTTTATAGTTGGTGATTTGTGCCACATGTAAACCGACAAAGTACAAAAAGTAACCGGGCGCCAGATGAAAACATGAAAATACAATCTACCACAAAGAGGTTAGTTTGTTGTATTTTCATGTTTTCGCTCGGTGCCCCATGATGCAAAATACAAATCAGCCCCCATAAAAATTTTTATCAAAGAAAAAGGTTAGTTTTTTATCTGTACAAAAATAAGATAATGTACATGTATAAGTACAGATGTTCATTTTGTAAATTCAAAATTTTACTATTTCATGTTTAAATGTTGAATTCTGCTTAAGCCGGTGCTAGGGGGCGTGGACGGTAACTTGCACTTACCAGTACCGTCCATGAACAGGCTCAATCAAACCGAGCCTGCAACATTTTCAATTTTGTCGTGTTGGGCTTTCTTTAGGGATTCTGTATTTATCTATTCTATTATATTGTTATAAATAATGGCACAATCAATAAGTGTCTAAGCCCTTTTTTGGTAAAAATAATTATACAATACATAAATTGTTATTTTGATTAAGACTATGAGTATGTAAGTTTTTTCTCTTATGTATTTAATTAAGAATTAATCTACCTGTTAATTAAAAAATCTACAAGTATCTGTCACGGTTAAGAACTGTTCACTATTTAGGGGAGAAAATGTCTAAGCGGCCAGATAGCTCAATCGCTACAGCCGCAGTACATTCTTCTGTGGGTCACAGGTTCGAGTTCCGGTCAGGCTGAAAGTTTTTCTCATCCTGTGACTGCATATAACCCTGAGTTTAATTCACTATGCTCTGTCACCATCAGAAATTCAAGGACACAAATCAATATAGTGGGGAAATATGATGTGATTTAGAACTGTTCATTATTAAAGAGAAAATGTGTAGCTGACCGGATAGCTCAGTTCGTCTTTTGACAGCCATGGGTTCGAGTCATGGTCAAGCAGTTTCATTCAGGGTTTAGAAGTGGTTTTTCAACTGACACATGTTTGATTCATTTAACAGAGTGTATTAAATTTGAAATGGACAAAGGCAGTATTGTATGCATGATACTTTTAGATCTAAAAAAGGCATTTGCTACAGTTGATCACACTAAACTGCACATGAAGAAGTTCTTCTTCTTCTTCATGAAACTTCTAGCATTTGCCATAGGTAATGGCATTCTTACATGGTTCAAGTCTTATCTCTGATGAGCAGCAGCTGGCGGATGTGGCTGGTACTCATTCTATTACATTCCGAGTACCTTTGGTGTCCCCCTGAGATTCATTTTAGGTCTTCTTTTATGTCAAATATATGTCAATGACATGTCTGCAACCCTAAGCAATAAGCTTTTGTTTTATGCTGATGACTCAGGTATCCTTGTATCTGGTAAAATATATCTGAAGAAATTCTCTCTTATGGCATGAGTCTTATAAAGTGATTGGTTAATTGACTAAAAATTATTGTCTTTGCATCTTGCACCAATCCTTTTGTTTTAAGTTTCAATTTAAACTGGACCTAGCCTCCAGGTCACATGTAATGGTACTGCTATATCTTTTGTTAAGTATTTAGGTGCAAAACTTGATCTTTTTTTTTGGCGTCGCCTTTGATGCTTTGCATCAATGCTTTTCTTGTTATACTTTTAGCGTAGTTTATTATATTCATAGGAACTCTGGAACAGATCCGCATATTGCGGCGCATAAATCCGAATCCGTACCGGCTTTACATATTGTATGTCCGACCTTTGAATATCTTTTCATATTATGCGAGTGGGTGGTCTTTCATTATGTAATATCTCAATTTAATATAACTGCTAATTTAAAAATCAGTTAAATTTACGGTAAATTGAAAAATATTACCGTAAAATTTAACCAGTTTTTAATAATAACAAATTGTGTTCAATTGATAATATATTGTTTGAGGTCATATACTCGGATAATACTCATAGTAGAAACATTTTTAAAAACCGTTCACTATCGCAAATATGCGCCGCGATCTGCGGTCCCGTTCTCGAGTTCCTATGTTTATATTCAATATGACCATACACCGTAGACTGTTAATTACGTGCGCGCATTAAAAATATTTTTATTTTTTGCGTATTGTTCTTTAAAGCACATTTCTCGATTAAAATGTCATTACTTCACTATTATACTTACAGGCTACACCGCAACATTTGATAGTATAAACTTGAATTGCTTTTGTATGCGCAGTGTTCGCGTAGCCGTTGCAGTCCTAACACGTGCGTCTTTTTTCCCGCGCCCCAATGAAACACATGAACATTTGTGTATAAGGTTGCACTTTTTGTGATTTTTAGCTCACCTGAGCTAGCTCAGGGTGAGCTTTTAGGATCGTTGAATGTCAGTCGTCCGTCCATATTTGTTTGTTAACACTCTAGCGGTCACATTTTTGCGGCAATCATCATCAAACTTTGTCAAGAATTTTTTTTGACTCAATTGTTATCAAACTTGATCAGAATGCTTGCCTATGTAATTGCTTTGATGAGTTCGAACATGGACTATCTCAAATAAAAAACTAGGTCACAGGAGGTAAAAATTTGTAAACACATTTGGAAGTTGGTCTGATAGTTTGTTTTGATGATTTCTAGGTCAAGTTCGAATATGGGTCACCTAGGGTCAAAATCAAGGTCACACTGCTCAAATATGGCAAATCCTTGTTAACACTCTAGTGGACACATTTTTGACTCACCTGTCATGAAACTTGGTCAGAATGCTTGTCTAGGTAATTGCTCGGATGTGATCGATGGGTCAGGTGAGCAATCTAGGGCCATCTTGGCCCTCTTGTTTTAATTATTAGCCTATTTATATTATGAAACAATTATTAACTAGTGAACCATTGAATATGATGTGATATTCACCGGCAGAAAGTCATATTGACATCTGCTATCGCCTCGGTCAATTTGTCATCTGCCGGTTAATATCACATTATTCGGCCGAAGGCCGTCTGATTTCACCTTGACTTCCGGTAAAATTAACAGTAAAGAAATGAATAAAGGCAGAATTTTCATTGGTCATTTTAACACTAATAGCCTGTTTGATTGATACTTTAGAAGAGCTTCCGTTATAGGTAGATACCTGTTCGATTGCGCGATGGCAAGAAGTGTTGGAAAAAGATATGTCAGAATAAATATAAAAACACAATAATGATATGCTCTAGATGTTTCTAACAGTTTTTCAATAAATATATGAAATAAAATATGACAGATCGCCTTTTTGATACTTTTGCGTTCGATTGGGTTTCTCTTCTAAGCTGTTATAGTCATTATATTCTCTTCTCGAACCGGGCATAAGAGGATTGGAACGAACTTTCGACTAACAGTTGCAAAATTATCCGTGGAATTAGTGTATAGTATCTACAAAAATTTGTTTTATTATAAATTCCTATTCAAATCAAATTACATTTTGATTAAAATCAAATAATGTAAGCAATATTGTTTAAATCAAAGATGACAATTAATGGGGTAAACATGATAATAGCTTATATGCTGAATGATGTATATTAAAGAAAGTAATAATTGTGCATTTTATTAAGATTTTTTAAAAACTGACTGTTAAAGCATTACTATTATGAATAAATAATTTTTTATTCCACTTCGTTACATGCTAGCTTAAATAGTATTTTTTAATAATACGTTTTCAGCAATGCCTGTTCTGGATGGAAAACATTTTAAGATTTATGTCAAAGAAAATGATGAGTTTTGGCATTATAATGGAGCAGGTAGAAACCGTATAGTTTCTTCACTAGCTCAACCAGATGATGCATTTGTGAGGTTTCTCTTCATGAAGCAAGAAGACGACGGATCTTATAAAATAGAGGTTGTTGAATTTAATGCAACTATTAACTATTAATTTAACTATGAAACTATTTCACAACTTTAGGATTATTGTCCTTTAAACAATTTGTTCTAAATTCTGTATACATTGATCTTGTTTTTTTTAACGTAAAGTGTACTAACAATAGTAGTATACTACCTCATAGCGCACCTGCAAAATGCTCCCAATCGGACTGGCGCACCAAATATCGGCTTGAGCACTTGATATAATTAAAAAAAAAACGTTTTAAGTTTTACTCTCTGGTTTAAGCCTGAAAACGGGATATTTTTTTTGTTTGGGAGTCCGTAGAGAAAAAACTTGTCCCGTTTTCAGGACTTATCTAGGCAGTAAAACTTTCAACGTTTGTTTTAAATTTATATCAAGAACATCTACTAATAAGAAATCTTTGGTGCGCTTCGTTATTTTTCGATATTTTAACTATGTTTTAGAATAAAAACATATTTTTACTTCGAGTCCGGTTGGAAGAATTTTGCAGATGCGCGATGACGAACTATCATACTATTGATCAAGCCATATCTGATGACGATACTCATAAAGTTTGGAAAAAACAACAACAACAACAACAACAAATACAAAACAAAAAACAAACAAAAAAACATGACAATTTTGTTGTTTTCAGAACATGGTTGCATCTTGAAAGATTTTGAACATACATTGTTTGAGTTATTTAATATATATGAATATTATACGTAAACAGAATAAAGTGTTCCAGAACAAAATATTCTGCTGCTGTATTTAGCAGGTTTGGCGATGATTTCACGCATGCCCTACTCAATTTCAAAAACATACTAAAAAAAAAACAACAAAAAACAAAAACTTCATACACGATTAAAATATTTGAAGGTTTTTACTTACATTTATTTATTTTTATAATTTTAGTCTGTTGCCAGACCGACTGTTTATATGTACGACGGTTACAATGTTTCGGGGTCGCCGTTCCAAACTTTACACGGTAGGCAAAACATCGATGACAACAACATGCGCTACTTAGTAACCATGGAAACAGTTGATTATTTCAGGATACAGACCAAATCAACAGGTCGTTATGTTCGACTAGATGAAGACCAACATGTTACATCAAAATTAAATATTATTGACGACAGGTCCTTGTTCAAATTTGTTGAAGCATAAATCTTTTTGCAATGATTTGAGGATATTTATGTTTGATTATAAGCGATTCATTTAGTGTGCAGTCCGTAATGCATTGTATCTGAGCTCCGATCATAATTGAACATAATATTTTATCGAACAAATTTCTTTCATTTTTCGTTACATATTTTAATGCTATTGAAATGTGACTAGGGGACTAGATATAGATAGATGAATACTGTACATACTAATGCGCACATATATAAATAAATATTAAATAAAACTAGTTAAGGTTGTTATGATAATTCTCCAGTTCGATAAACATGCGTTGGAAATAAATCGTAAACCATTAAAAGGATCTTTTTTGAACTAATAACACGTATACAAATAATGTGAAAAAGAACACACATGTTTTTAGTATCTTGCCCTTACAAAAAATATAAAATCTTCTTTTTTTCTTCTTTATTTTGCACAGAATTTTACAACATTTTAAGGGACACAAACATTGCAAGAATATATTAAATCCCTATGTAGCTAGTGACTCAATTTTTTCGTTTTAAAAGTGATATTTACTGTTTTTATTTCACGTGATACATGATATAAATCTTTACTATTGCAGTAGTTGTTTGCAATCCATCTATATTCAATGTAAGTATTTTCACAATACTGAATAAATTGAATGGTAAAATAGTTTTTATGTCAAGATGAGTAGAATTAAGATAACGGACTAATAATGCTTATTGACCAATTGTTAAAATCATAAGATGAAATATATATAAAAACTGCATAAAACATATTAAATATAAAAAAGACTGCCCCACTTTTTTTATTAATTATACATTAACCATACAATCTGAAAATTATTTGAGCCACATGGGTTATTTTTTATACATGTAAACAAAAACTACAACAAAAACATTAACAACAAAACAAAGAAAAAAGAAACAAAGAAAAAAAAAAGATGAACAACAACAACAAATTACCCCCCCCCCCCCCAACTATGGCTAAATGTGAAAATCATTTCAACTTTTCTATGTGTACAATTATTTTTTATTTACTTTGATGGACAATATGCCACTTTGAAGGCGTGTCAAGGGTTCTTTTGAGCATGAAGTTAATTACTATCGAAACGGACTTAAGTTGTTATATTCCAAAAATTAATAATTAATATAGCACGATAATGTTGATATCAGTTGTATCTATTCAAATGCTCGAGTACTTAGAGTCACAAGTACTATGACAAGTTATTTATCACTACCACGTAAATGGTATTGTCGATTCATATTTTTATCATAGCAATTGGATTAATGATGCTACATGTGATATTAGATTTCATCTTTATAATATTACCTGATTGTTCATAACATTTATGAAAGGATATAAAACAATGTAAATTATTTTGTTTAAATTTATTTTGTCAAAACGGTTAACTTTCTTATATTTTTCAAAAGTTTGAGAGGAGAGTATTTGTTGTCACTCACTCACGCACTCACGAACGCAGGCACGCACCAACGCACGCGCGCATACACACACACACACACATACACACACAAAAAAACAAACAAAACAACAACAACAAAAAAAACAACAAAAAAAAACAACAACAAAACAATAACTAAAAAGCAAAACAACATCTATTTATAAAATCAAAAACATTTGATGGATATAACGGGCCTGAAATAAAGCCTTGTTTGAAAGTTAACTTTACTTACTAACTAAAATCTATATCTATAATGTAGAATGAAAGCACCAACGGTGGTACAATATAAGGATACTCGAGTGATCTATTTGTCTGATAAGGAAATGATACCGCTAACTAAAGGAAATAGCTTCTGATAGGCGGCTGATTGCTTGCCTGGAAGTAAATGCGATCAAACTACATCGGTGTAATTGTATGAATGATTGTACGTCATAGTTAAGTAAAAATTATATTTCAAACTCTTTTCGCTTTTACTCTGGTAGATATTTTCAGGAAATATAAAAAAAACTCACGGGTGAACGCCATATGTGCGCTATAACACCATATATGAAGGTGAAAATAGATAAATCACTGTGTAGGTTTTTAACTTTTATATAAAATTCAAACCTTTTTTTAAAACCGAAATGTATTTCGACCCTCCTGGTTTTTCTCTATATTTACCCATTTTTGTTTCAAGTTTTATGCAGTCTTCGTTGAGACGTTCTTTCCGTCGTGGGTTCTGGTGTGCCCGAAACATGCAATGCGTGTGAAGAAGATGTCGCTAAATGGATTGAAACAAACACTTATAGAAAACTGCAGAAGCCAGTTACACAGGACTACTGAAGCAAAACAAGATAACCGAACAAACAGACGTTGAAATTACTTTTGATAATTATTTCTAACGCAATAAGATAATCATAAGAAATTATTAAATTAATGTATGAAAGCAGATTATCTAACAATATTGAATCTTGACTGGGCCTGCATATTTCTATTTAAAGAGATACGGCATTTGTAAACGGCAATATAGTATGTAAATCATCAAAAATACAGTCAATTTATTGAAGTCATTTTAATGATAAATAATTAGCCTCTTATTAACTTCATTCAAAAATAAATGATAGGGAAGGGAAGGAAACACTTATCGCAGATAATAAATGACAATTCACTTTCAAAAAAATAATTAAATAGAGAAAAACAGAATCCCAAAAGAACTCCAGAAACCATAAAATTGATTATGTTTATGTATTCAAACTTAAATAATCCTTAAAGACATTATGTAATTGTACTCCATTATATATTACTGATGTCCGAATAATTTATATTGATAGATCATATAAAATATGTATAAATCTTTTTGTTCATAAAACAATAATTCAGAAGCATATAAAAGATTCAGCCATGAATTGAAAATATATCCTGTACAAACTTAAGTGCCGTTAACGTTAATGTTTTTGTTATCTTTTTTCCTAAAAGATAATTCGATTTCCCCATTAAAGTTAAAATTATCCCTTAAATTCCCTTATGGGCCCGTTTTTGTTTATATTATTTCACATTACTCCTTTCGCCCTTGTGTCCACTCCAGGTTTTTGTTTGGTGCCTTCTGTGTGCCCTACTTGGGTGTGTCCGGTGGCAGCGTCCTGTGAACGTTGCTTTTGCCTTGTTGATCTTTATTCTTGTTATTTTAGATTTAACAATATTTTCAATATTTACCACAATAGTTGGAGTATTTTCTTTTTAAATTGTCAATGGTAACGATTATCTTAAAGGTCATCTTGATATACGGCATTTTTGTGATTTATCGTTATTTTATTAACTTTGATACATAGACAAGATGGTTTCGAAATACAATGAATTAGCTTAGGCTTCTTTGATATTGGTATAAAATCATTAAATTTAATGGAATAACAGAGGCTACGTTATTTTTGTTTTAAATATGCTGTAGAAATTATTTAATAATTTAGTCAAATGAATAAAAATGAGAAGAAAGACGAAATCCCTAAAGAACGCCCAAATCGGCAGAATTGAGAAAGTTTCAGGCTCTGTTTGATTGGGTTTGTACATGTACGGTAGTGGTAATAGCAAGATAACGTCCACACATAATGGGTAAATTATGAGCATTAAACGCAATAAGTAAAACAAGCTTGTTTATATTTTACGACGTAGTTAAATGTTATTGTGAATAAATGTGTAATATTCTATAATCTTAAAATGCTTCCAACTGTTACCTTATTTCCTTTTTCAATGACCCAAATGATATTGCATACAAAGAGGAAGGTCAGTCAACATGAGGAATGGAAACATTTCCGGCCAACGGAAAACATATGAATGGATGTAAGTTAATGCCAATGTATCACTTTATACTTAACACAACAAAAGCCAATCAAATCTCTCTTTTGTTGTTGTTGTTTGTGTTTTGTACTTTACGACCTTTTCTATGAAATTGTGATAGAAGCAGATTCTTAAAGTCAGCCTCGTTTTTCTAGCATCGTTTATTCTTGATACTAATATATAAGCTGGCATTTTCAAATTAACCATATGACAATAATTATGAGATAAAAAAAACCACATTGTAAATATCCCTCATTCAATTTGTACATTTTTTTCAGGTCTTTTAATACCAAACTATATTCACCATTACTATATAAATATACCTGCCCTGAATGCAAAAATACAATAGCATTTTGTATTTCTTTCTTTTGTTACAAGTCTAACATAGTCGTAAATACTCTTTAACAAGTCGTTTCATTAAACAAAGTATAAAGAATCGCACTTTAAATGCAGCCTGCTTTCATCCATGCCTACTTTCTGTCTGATAATCGACGAAAAATATAGAGCCGTTTACATACAAAGTACAAATAAAATATATTTGCACAGACAAAATAAGCATAAAATAGTCAACGAGTAGGCGGAATCGAAATATGTTGATTTAATAAAGATTAAAAACGTATACTTAGCGTACAGAATTTCATCACCATAATTTACTTTTATTAGACAAACGCTAGCATTACTTGTTATAGTCCGCGGTAATTTGTTCTGTTAAAGAATATATTGATTTGTAAAAAGTTCGAAGAAAATGGTATACAAATAACTTGTACGCATGAGGTTTAGTTTTAAGAACAGACATATATGTTACACGTTCATTAACTCAAAAAGTGAAAACCTAACAGAAACTAGGAAAATGTTTGAAATACAATCAGGATGACCCCTTCCATAGACCGAATTAGTAAATGACGTCCATCGACCAGACATCTAAGCATCGGACACAACAACTCTAGCACCGAATGACACACCACCAGCACTGGTATATTTTACATTTGTTTATTTCGCAAAGACTCTGTGTTTATGAAATAGAGATAACAGAATCCTGGAAACTTGGAATGTGACATGTTAGTGCCATTTCATGAAAAAGGTGTTTGGTCCCCACCAGCAGAATGCTTCTGCCCTTAACGAGAAAACAATTGGCGAAACTAAATATATATATTGGAATTTTGATAACAAATATGAAGATAAATAACTAATCTTAAACTTTAATTCCCTTATGGGCCCGTTTTAGTTAACATTATTTCACATTTGATGTCCCACTCCTTTCACCCTTATGTCCACTCCAGGTTTTTTGTTTGGTGCCTTTTGGGTGCCCTACTTAAGTGTGTCGGGGGGTCGCGTCCTGTGAACGTTGCCTTTGCCTTGTTGATCTTTATTCTTGTTTTTTTTTAGTAGTGTTCGCAGTAGAGATCAAACTGCAGTGAGCAACGGATATTCTATAACAAAAACGACGAAAACATTAACAGCAGTGGTTTTACCTGTTTGTGTGAATAATATGACTTAAGAACAAGACATCTCCTGACAGAATAATTACTTATGTACGATTAGAATGCCAGGTTGGTGTGTGTCTTCAGATAATAGGTTGAAAAAAACTTTTAGAGAGTTTGTGTACACAATATAACCAATCGTATAATATTCTTTTTATAGCCTGAATTACAGAATTTACTTTTAAATTAAAAGTATTTCTAAGCTAAAAGCTCACAGATAAACTATAACATTTTGTGCATCTATCAGACATATTAAATCATGATATATCATTGCTCATCCTTATAAAACTACCAAGGGAACAATAATGTGAATTATTCATCTCTTAAATAACAGATATACAACCCATTCATTTACATTTGTCTCGAATTTGAAAGGCAAGAAGACACATTGGAAGAAAATATATATTAAATGGATCGGATCGTCAAATCAAAACAGTATAGATTTCTTGATACATATACACCATAAACAATTTCAGTTCAAAATGTTGAACATTATACTTCTTTGATACATTAATATTTTTTGTCATGAAAAAGAATTGATATAAAGGCAAAATGATTGCCTCTTAATGCCTCGTATATATCCAATAAAACGCAAATATTGTACAAGGTAAAAATAGAAAGGAAGTAACATTTGTTCCTCTAGTTTTCTTAATTTTCCCTTAATACTTACCGTAATGCTTTTCGCTGTTTATCATCAATCAAACTATATTTCACTACACCTTGATAGAAAAAAACAATTCGCATGACATTCTTTTTATTGAAAGCAAACTAACAATAAGACGACCATGCAAAAAAATGCATAACCAACAAAAGACATTATAACCAGTAGAAAAGTTCATTTTAATCATTGTCTTTAAGGAAAAAGTAAACATAAAGAAATCACTTACAAATTAAAACCCCAGCAAAGCGGCAAAAATACCAATTTATTCAAAACTGACTATCCGTCGTGGATTTTTCACATCATCTGTCAGAAGTACTTGGAATAAGAAAATGCAGTGTCCACTTATAATAAAGGCTGAACACTAGAGTATGTAACGAAAGAGTTTGGCCATAGCCACAATGTTGAAATTCGTGAAATATTCCCGTTATTTATGAAAACGGTACCCTTATTGCAGATGTTCGCAAGTTATGAAAATATTTGATTATTATATTATGTACAACTCTGACAACTTGAGAAATGTATACCCTGTGCGATATTTCATGAGTTGTATTTCTATCTAAGGGTTGATTTGATAGTGAACAGACAGCATTAAACTAATTAATCACAAAGAGCATTACTGAAAACTAAAACAAACAAATTACATTGATTTCTCAATTGTCTCACGGCTTTATAATTGAACGAACTAAAAGCAGTGCTGGTGTTAAATTTTACTAATTGTTGCTAACATCTTAAAAAACCAACATTTTTCATTATTTGTTCTAATTCAGCTATAAAAGTATGTTACCGCTGTGGCAAAAATAAGGTAGTTCTAAAAATAAATACCGTTTTGAACTTTTTTTCGTGAAGCGTAAAAGCAGTTCTATCAAAAGAACAATTTATGGATATGATCCAAAATTATTTTAGTCTAAAACCAGTTTATTGTCAAAATGAAATGAATGGAAAAGTGACTTTTGAAAATAGGTATCTTGTTATTTTCATTATAGGCTCACTTTTTATCTGCAATTGTTTTCTTCCAAACCCGCATCAATTGACATTTTATAATATATTATGTAATATGATGTCAAAATAATATTAAATTCATTAAATGTTCTTTTCCTATTTATTTTATTCATTTTATGTACTGAAAGGAATCAAAATGTCTTTACATTGTCATATACAATTACATACGACTTTCCGTCCCTAAGCAACGATATTCAATACGAGATACATGTATTAAAACTTACTAAGATAAATTGTAATACATTGTTTCATACTATATGAAAATACAAATATATACATATAAAATCAAACATTAAATTAGCTATATTTTTGTTTATTCAAGGTTCGGTGATATTCAAATTGTTATCCACAAACGTGATTAATTGGGATTATCTAGCAGGTGATATAAAGACCATACAATTTCGTATGCAGTTTTCACTTTGTTAATACTATAGCGAAGTAATTGTAGAAATAAAATGCTTAGAACTGATGTGAACAATGTTGAAATTCTATTATTTGGAATCATGTGATGTTAATATCTTATTATAGTATTTAGATTCATTTTCCATGCACCAGCTGGAAGAGAGCGTTTAATTTACAAATGAAAAAAGATGACTGGTTGTCTTTAGTTTTTCCTTCTGAAAATATTCGGGAAAATGTCTTCAAAAGAAGCTTAAAAGGTTACTGCCTGGGCCTGCGGCTATAAAATTTTACATAATGTTTGGTAAAAAAAGTTAAATTGTAGCTAAAACGGAAACGCGTAAGAGCTTTTACTGTCTTCCGATTTTAGTGTTTATTTCTTGAAGAGAAACATTAGGTGGGTTTTCTGATAACAAAAGATAATATCAGTTTAAACAACTGGTGCATATTTTTCATGTGACCTTTTATCAATCGGTTATTGATGTACTTTTACAATAAACAGACGGAAGATCTTTGTCAATGCTTTTAAATAATCTTTAAGTTATTTAGAATATCTTTAAATATATTTAGTGACGATAACAAAATTGATGCTTATAACTTGAATTTAAATACATATTTTATTCAACCGATTTGTTCTATTAATCTTTATCTATTTTGTTTTAATTAAATTTCAATTAACTTTTAGATTTAGAAATAAAACCTTGAAATAAAAGAATCAAAGGTAAAGGTTAAAACACACTTTCCGAATATATATAGTTTTTGCATTTTTTAATACAGAAAGAACATATTTTACAGATGAAATTGCGATGTAACTATATGAATGTGTCTACACTTAAGCCATGGGTGGTCGGCAGATTGTACATTACAATTTCTGTACATGAAAATGCTCAACCATGCAAAGCCTATAACATATCGTTTTGCCTATGCTATTTCAAAACAGTGTTCCACCAGAATTGTTTTAATTGAACAGGTTTCATTAAAATTACATTATTATAGATAATGTTTAAATGCAAGCAATGGTGATAATGTGACCACAGAAACGGACAGACATATCAATGTCTTAGTGTGATAAATATTACTTTTTGTTAATTATCAAGATACTTGTACAGAGAGGGGTTGGGATATCCATTAATCTATTTTAATATATTGTTTTATAAATGTGATTTTAAATATCTAAATTAACATTCAGATAATATTTAGATAATCGGTATGTAATTGTATCATCTAGTCAAATAAAACATTAATGTTCGGGTAAGTAATACATATCAAACGTTTTCTTATACAGTATAAACTCAAATGGAATTTTCTGCATAAAGATGTTTCTATTTTGCCAGTGGTAGTAGACATTAAATATAGCTGTAAAAATATTTATCACAATAATTGGTAGAGCCATATATTCTCTTTTTACATTGTCAATGGTAATGGTTTTCTAAAAGGTCATCTTGATAAAATAGCCCTCTTGTGATTTATCGTTATTTAATTGGCTGGATAAATAAGCGAAATTAGTTTCGAAATGCTGCTATGCTTCTTTGATATTGGTATAAAATTATTTACTTTAAAGGAAATAAAACGAGCTATTCAGAACGAATTAATAATGTTACTACATTACAAAGCTCATAACTTTGCCAGAATATCAAATGGGCAGAACGAATTATTGTTACAAGATAGGCATATGTCTAGAAGTTCATATTTGTACATATATTTGTTCATATTTGTTGTATATGCCATTTTGTTGAAAATGTTAAAAGTGTATCCCAAAAATCATTATTCTTATGGCTCGCATTTGTTCAAAATGTCTCTATAATTTAAAAACTGACACCTTTTGATCAATAGTGAAATTTGCTTAAATATATATCAAATGATTCAGGATATACTGTACTGTGATAACACATATTATACTAGATTAAATGCTTATCTAAATTAATAAATAGTGCAAAAGCTATCCGTATTTTGCATTTTATTATATATTTTATTTTTTAAAAGATGCCCAGTGGCTATGAACGTTAAATTCAACACTGAGGGCAAGGAAAGATAATTAATATCGTTTCAAAAGATACTATTATATCTGCAAGTCTATAAAAATTCAGCCGAAGTGAATAATACAACTGTAAGATAAGTAAGTAGGTTGGTAGGTAGGTAGGAAGGTAGGTAGAGGTAGGTAGGTAGGTAGGTATGTAGGTAAGTAAGTAAGTAAGTAAGTAAGTAAGTAAGTAAGTAAGTAAGTAAGTAAGTAAGTAAGTAAGTAAATCGTTTATTAAAGTGACATGTGTTATTTACAATATAATCATATACAAATATGTTAATAAATATATCAAAATACCTGGCCTCATGTGCCTATTAGTCACTGTCGAATTTGATACAGTATTTATGTATAGTTCTCAAATATTTAACATAAAAGTAGTACAAGTTCAATTTCAAATATATGGACGATGTACGTAGAATAATATATTTTCACTTTCATCTTTGGTGTAACAAATAGGTTTTATAGAAACTGTAGAAATGATTCAGCCAATAACGTGACTGTAAATCCTAAGCATTAAACGCAGTGACGAATTGGTTGTTTATTGTTTAAGCGTTATTTAAATGATTGTGATATCCATAAATGAAACCAACAGTAACTTTAGTGAACTATATTTATGAAATGCTCCTAGCTGCTTTCAATTTCCATTTTCTATAATACACAGCGATATTGCAAAGAAAAGACCAATCAACAAGATACATGGAAACATTTCCAGTCAGACACAGCGCCTTGATGGACGTCAGTTAATACTAATGTATCACTTTATACATAACATCACAAAAACATTCAAAGCTATTTCGTCGTTTGGTTTATATGTTCGAACGTAGCGAACTCAATATTAATAATATAATTTTAGCAGATCCCCATAGTCAACAGTGTTTTTCTTGATAGCAATATATAACCTGGCATTTACAAGTTAGACATCTGAAACTATTTAAGAGACAAAACTAAGGCATTTATAATTGCCCTCATTCAATTTGTATGGTTTGCTGATTTTTTACTTACCAAACTATATTCACTATCACTATTGAAATATACGTAATTTAATTAACGAATTTAAAGAATGTTTATGTTTATCACTAGAGGAGAGTAGAGTCAAATAATCATTAAAGTAGCAATATGTAAACAAATGGTATTTATTTGGCATCAATTCAAAATACAAATCGCTATATGTGTACTAAATGCCAAAATGCTAAATAACCTATAGAAAGGTCCAATTAAATTGTTGACCCATGTGTACATTTTTATGAAAATGTATTAAGACACCCCAAAATGTTTTGAGAAAAAATATTTTATCGTCTTTGGAGCTCAATGGCTTTTGAATGCATCGGTTTAGAAAAGCGAATAAAATCTCTAAAAAAGTGTGTGTTTGGATCTTTTGATTTGAGAATTGAGCAACTAATTTCTTTTTCAGGTAAATAGACATTAACAGACGATGCCTTCACCATTCGTATACATTTTGCTTTTCTTCAAGTTTGTAATTTACATTCTAGCAGCACTTGTATTTAGAACTCGAAAGTTTGTACAAAAACTATTTGAAAGGTATTAAATGTGTCAGAAAATTAATTTAAGTGTTTAATGGAGCGAAAATTATATTCTTCATATTGTTTCAACCACGGCCGCCATTTTTGAACAATTAATATGAACCTTTCTGCTTTCTTAATCAATTGCAATCTTATGTTCATTGATGATGAACACTGTCAATTATTAATTCATATTTCTATGTACATTATATATATATAGTTGATTTGTTTTCATTTTATATACACAACATGTGTGCAATTAGTCATGTGTCATAATTAAACTGTGTTAGCCAATAATTATCAACAGACAATAAAAGAAAAATAATCAAGAATAGTCGGTAGAGAGATCACACATTGATATAAATATTCTGTACAGTTAATTTTACATAACGCCTATAAGTTTTTAGGTAACTTTAATAAGAACTTAATAATTTATAAGACACGTCTCCTGTTGAGAAAAGTGGAAGTGGAAAACCCACACAATCATTAGATCTTATATCGATATAAAAAGCCAAAATTGCTAAAAGCACTTAATACACGCTAAAAGCTTTTACATAATGCTCGTCTGTTGTTCTTCAAGTTAAAAATAGTACATGTATAACAATTTTCACGGCCGTTGATGTGTTAACAGGACAATGATTTTAAAAGGAAGTTTAACATAAAAAGCCTTGAAAGAAGTAGAAACAAACATAAATGCAAATGTCTTATATGAAATATTTCGTACATGTCATTATTCATGCGATATATACATAAATGTATCGAACATATATTTCGTTTCTTTATAATATTTTATTTATTTGTGACAAGACAAAAATGGCGGAATGTAAAGTTTCTACTCCAAAACATCTGCTTAAGCATTTGCTGTTTGGAAACTGATAGTCAGGTATATTTTATTAACAACTCCTGAGAACATTTATCCCATTGCCTTAAATAGAATCTTAATAGGCGTTTGAGGAAAAGCTATCACCTTATCAGATATTTATTCCTCGTCTCTTTAGTTATGAAGCACAAGTTCAAATTGCAAGATTTATGAAATATTAATATTTTGTTGGTACTGCTTAATAACTATGGACACAACTTTTTGAACACATGTTTTTTTAAAAATTTCAAGTGAGAAAATGGAAATAGAAACTTTACAATATCTAAGGTTGAATAACCTACAGTAACATTATATTGATTGTCAAGAGACGCGAAAATAAAACCGCAGGAACATCCATAAACGTCAATTTATAATAATTATGTCTTCCAGATTTATATAACACACGTATAAACGCGATGTTAATAAAATGATTTGTCGACTGACATAGTAATCCGGTGCTATTTTATTACATAATTGCATATGCGAAATTCTTTAAAAGATGACACATTTTTCGACTAGAACAATAAAAAGTGAAAAATTATGTAATAATATTACATACGTCAATGACAAATATTGTCTCTATTCGTTAAATTAGTATTTTTGTCACCTTGATATTTATCTTGTGTTCTTTGATTGACGAATTAGCTTAACTTCAATGATATGATAGAAAAAATGCATTACTTCCAGTATCGTATATCAATTGGAAGAAATACTACATGTGATAAATTGTAAAGGAATAGTAAAGAGTGAAATTTTAAAGATTCCTCTCATTGGAAAAGCTCTAAATGTCAAAGGCAGGCCTTTTGAAATTTAGACTTTAGATAAACCAGAGTAGGTAATACATGCTTTCCGTCTATGACCCCTAGCACCGGCTTAAACATAACAAAACAAATTTGCAAAATTTACAATTTAATAACATCGGTAAATGCGTGTTTTACTGAAGTTATCTCACACATATTCAACATAAAAGTGATATAACGCAATCAACGCAATCAACGTCGATGAAACAGTATGATGTAAAATTGAATATTTTTATTGTGACAATGTCTAATTTTATAACTAGATAGATTCGCACACGTGTTCGTACTGCACTGAGCAGTTTATGTTAAAACGACGAAAATGTTTAGTCTTGGTTTTGTGAATTACACGATTGACCGAAAAGAAATCTTCTTTAAAGCCTTTTTGTATACATTATAACCAATCATATAGCATTTTATATTTGGAACATTATGCCAAATTTGTTGGTATGACGTTAAAATTAAATAGATGTGTATAGTGTAAGCCCATAGCTATACTATATTTGCATCATCAGATATATTCAGTCATGATATATGATTGATCTTTTTTTTACAATATTACCACTGGAAAGTCATCTAATCATCCGTCTCTTAAATAAAAGTCACACAACCCTTTCCTCCAATTTGAAAGGCACAAATACTTACTTGGAAGGAAATATATATTCTATGAGTCGGCAAATAAAAACAGTTTAGATTTCTAAATACACCAAGACAAGATTTAATTCAAAATGTTCAAAACTATTTTTCTTTGACATGGGAATGGAAATACAACGGTCAAAATGCAAATGTTATACAAAGGTTAAAACTTTTTTCCTTAGTTTTTTTATTTACATATATCGTATTGCTTTAGACTTTATCATTAATTAAACTATATTTAACGACACTTGATGGACAATGATCATTTTGTGTTCCTCTCTTTTTCAGAATTCAATGATTATCAATATAACAATTAATGCTTAGTAAAAGATAATGTCAATCATCATTAACCATTAGTGCTTATTTATACAAACCATCAGGAACAAGGCTGACAAATCGATATACTTCCTTTGATTTTTAAATGAATCAATACAAACGTGATGAATAAAAATTAGTATTGTTTCAATAATGTAATTTGCATGACTGTATTGTAATTGTTAACAATAACAATGTATTATTGACGATCCAAAAGATACTTTCTCTAAATACTTTCTCATAATTTTAGCTGTTGAAAAAATATTTTATCAGATTATCATGGGAGATATAGTTATATGAAAAAGCTGTTGTTTTTATACAGTACATGTTTAAGTTAATTCTATATTTTTTATATATGTATTTCTTAAAGTACACTACTTTCATATTCTTTTGAATTGTAACAATAAACCATTAAAACGTTCGAGACTAAATGATTTTTATAAGTCACATAGAAAATGAAAAATGAGGACAAATACCAAAAGCTAAAGACAACTTTCACAGCCAATTTTCTTACCAGACACAAACTATTTACATTTAATCATTTGATCTATTTAAAAGATAATGTACGTCATAAATGTTCTAATGTTACCTTTGTCTTCAGTTCTTTTAAAAGAAGAAGAACATTTATTTATGACTTAAACTAGACGTTTCTCGTTCCAAATGGTTCTATTACTAAAGGCCCATAAACCCGCGTAAATGCTGTCTCTTTTATAAACATTTTTAAATTAGTTTTGTGTCCGGTAACAGTTTACGAAAAGTTACCCATTGGCTTAATAGATTAACTATCTTTTGCTTCTGATGGTCTTTGGCAATTGATATCATTTTCGTGACTTTGTACTTTGAATGGAAATAAGACTACTATGATGTGAACATATAACTATCATCACGATAATTTACTGCACCATCATCGCTTCTTTCTTAAGTTGTTTAACATTAACATCATTAAACACGTGTTTGACCTTCCCAAAGAATAAAAAGTATTAATTTCTGAATAATTATATGCCTATAAGAAAACGCGTTGTAAAAAGAGGCGGATGCATCGAGGAAGTAAGTTCTAAGTCCAATGTTGCGGAACAATATTGTAAAAGACATACCTATATCTAATTGGATTCTAAAAAGGTCAAAGAGCGAAAAAGAGAATTTTGATTGCAAATTTTGATACTTCATTATGTTGCACGTGTAAACACGTATTTGTTTATGAACAATAAATTATAATACCCTTCAATATATCTACTAATGATTATGTTTAAGAAACAGATAAATATTTTTTACATAATTTTCACAAAATACGTTTTAAAACTTCCTCTCTGATTAACATATGCAAGCGAAATACACTTTAAAAAGATATTTTCAACAACCATTTAAATTCTAAATGTAAATGTGTGGTTGGAGAAAAGATAAAAGTGCAAAAAACAAAACAAAACAAAAAACAACAAAAAAAAAAAAAAACAGAGAGAACATTTTCTGAGTGACAATAAATATTGTTGATAGTGAAATAAAGCCACTGCGTTGAAATTAAAAACTGCTGAACCTTTTATCTTTTTTCTGTTTCTGATCTTTTGTCATTTAAATAGAATTTTTTGTTTTGATTTGTTCCTTTTTAAATACCTTAAATACTTCCTTCTTGAAACTAATGGTATTTTAAAAAGAAATAATTAGTGTCAATCTTTTTAAAGATGATGAATGATTGTCTGTAACGACCACAATGCTATCCTATAGAAAACCCATTAAAGTATGGTTGTAGAAAATCGGCAAAGCTTAAAAGATATTATTATTTGCATTAATTTCCAACCTTCATCTTTTTGTAGGCGTAAAATAAACTTCAATCATCATATTGAAAAATAAACAAATGCGTTTGGCATTTATGTTTTGCTTTTGATCAACTGCGTATATAAAGATAAATGGTTTGAAGCTATCATGATTGTTTATTTGTACTCTCTGTTTGTGGCTTTAATTGACTACTAATTATTATCATTTGAACCAACTCCTACTAACAACAGTAATAACGAACTCAATTAATTTGTTTTATTCATACTGATATCATAAACACGAATTCATGCATAATGTCGGTCTTAACATTCAATTGTATTTATTCCTGTTTGTGACGTTTTTTACGTCTCATTAGTAAGTACTTAGGCTGAAAATATTATTACACGCTGCTAGGCGTAGAAAGATGACCGGTAGCTTCATTGAAATCTACAGGAAGAAAATAATTAGTACAAGTTAACGTCTATATTCTCATTGACATTATCCAGGAGATGTAATGAAAAAGAAAATTAAAGTTTGAAACTATAGATTGCAATGAAAGTCGTCTTTTTGAAGACATGGGTGCTGTTGGATGTACTAAATGCCGAATCATCTGTCCAACTAAATTTACTCTCGATACTTTAAAAAAGGTGCTTTACGATGGTATTTGATTTTTCGTTGTAGCATTCAAGCAAACAAGAGCGACCGGAAGGCGGTGCAAATTTAGGCACAAATGCACAATTGTCTGAGTAATCTTGAATAATTATTCAATTAGGTAAGGGTTCTATTATGGCATTTGTCCCAAACATGTATTAAAGGGATTTAATAATCCTAATGGTCCGGACGGGGCAGGGGGTTTGGTCAATTTGACCTCAGGTGCATGATTCATATAACATTTATATCTATCACTGTCAATCATATTGAATACATAATACCTAAACGCTAAGCATTGTCGTTTTCATCACACTCAGAAAAAATTATTAATGACCACCTTGTATGCCACATACATGCAAGTGGTATAATTGTAATCCCTCCTCAAGACAATTTTCCTAAATTTTAGTAATATTTTTAAAGTATTACATGTATTATAATTTTGAATTAATAATCTTGAAATGAGTCTGGCAGATTTAACTTTATGTCACATTTCAACTTGACATAGCAAATAAAAATCTTGCAAGAAGCTTCTAGCATGTTTCAAGGTGGATACTTTTTTACATTTTCTGAAGTTATTTTATTCTTTGTCTAGTTAGCGTATGTAATTTCCTTTAAAAAGTTATTATAACATTTTATTCAATGCCCTGATAAGAAAAAATATTGTTTGATTACTTAGTATTAAATGTTATATATATTTCTAGAACTTCTATATTAAATATCAAAACCTAAATATTAAATCCTAAAATTCAAGACATTTTTGCTGTTCAGCATTGATCAGCCATGCACAGGAAAGGATTATGTTCATGGTAAAGCACAGCTTCGATACCACTATTATCATTAAGGAAAAACAAAAAAAAATTCTTCAAAGGTAGCAAATTCTTGTTTGACTAGAAAATTTTGACAAATAAAGTACTTGTTGTGAAGGTTTACTTTTTTCTATGTAGGTAATTAAGTTCTTTGACTGTTATATTTGCACACTTATTATGATAATTAAAGTATTTTGGTCAGGTTCTCACCGATGCAACAAAAGACTCAATGGCGATTGACAATAGAAACAGAATGATAGAGCAATAAATTACAAGAATGAAATGAGAAATTAATAATTATCTTTTCGTGAAATGCACTTCTTAAAATAATTCTTAAAATAAGTTCTTTTTTTGTATAGCTATAATTAGTAATTAATAAATTATTACTCCCGATTCCCTTTGCTCTAAAACTGAATAAAGATGAAAACCCACACTGTCATTATATGTGATATCAATATAAAAAGCACAAATTGCTAGAAACACTTAATGCACACTAAAAGCTTTTACAAAATTGTCGTCTCTGGTAACAATATCTAATAAATTTAAGGTTGATGCTGTGATTAGTTTCACTGCCGCCAGCTTTTGATCTCAAAGAAAGACAAAACGGCCAGATATTTAATGGAAGAGGTAGAAACAAACGGATAAGCAATTCATGACATGCAACTTCTTTAATATATTTTGTACCGGTCATTCACCATTTGTATGCTGAAAAATGTCTTTTTTAATATACCCCTGACAGTAATCAGTAACGGTTCTCATTTATTACCTTTAAATAATTACTTTAAAATTCATTTTACAACAAAATATATAAATTACCCATTTTGTTTTTCATTTTTCTACAATAAGACTACACGAAAGGTGCCATACTATTTATGTCTATTATTACATGGTACAAAAAGTAATGCCTGGATTCAATGAGCTATCTTACAATGAAATAATTTTTTTACATTAGATTTTATTTAGCGATTGATGTACAAAAATGTTTTATTATTTTACCAACGACCGTACTGCGTAAATAAGAACTTTGTTTATACATTAATTTTTGTTTGTTCAATAAAAATTGGAATAAAAAATACATTTACCATTAAACACCATTAAACAAAGTCATAGGTTAATAGCGAATGTCATAAATGAAATTATTTAGAATAAGATATAAGTAAAGTAACCATTATAACGTTGTTTCTATGAAATACTTTTAGGATTGCAGTCATTTTTATTTTCGAAGCAATTATATTAATTCACTCAGAATGACTGAAAGACAATCAGTTGTTTTTGCGGCGGGATTTTCTCCTCAACGATTATTAAGAATAATAAATACCAATATCAGACATGTAAATGACATATATAACTCCTTATAAGTTCTCAAATCATGCCAATCTTAATAAATAGGTGTTGCTGTTTCTAAATCCCCATCGCCAGTACTTAGCAAGAATAAGCCCAAATCTTCTTGAATTTTTTTAAGTAATCAATAAAATGTTATATTGGGTCATTTAGCATTCAAAATCATATATTGGAAATGAAAATTAGAAATAATATGCTCTCAAATGCAATATGTTTGGTTAATTGATTGTACAACAGATATATTATATAAGACGATGATAAAGTGACTTGTTCACTGACATAATGACCGATACAGTTAATTCTGCCTTATTTGACAGTAGATTTTGTAAATAGTATCTACTTACTCATTTAGAAAAAAAAGCTGATGTGGGAATTGATTCGTAAGAAATGTCCTTAACAGAATGTGTATTTTTTCTATTTTTTTTCTACCAGTTTTTAGGTTCTTGTAACAAAAATTTATTCCAAGAAATAACAGAAGTTTAATCCATTTTATCTAGTGATACCATCAATTATTCCTCAAAATTTTACAAACAAGGAAATCACCCGCATTTTAATGGCTATTATATAGTGCTTAAATAAAAACATTATAGATTACATATGATAAACAAGATCACCGCTAGGCGGAGCATTTTAGCCCGAAAGTGTGATTTTTTTAGTAAGGATGAAGCATTGGTAAGACATTATATAAATTAAATAAAGTATTACCTCCTTCAAATCGCAATCCTCCTATAAAGTTTGAATATTGTAGGCCAAATGGAACTTAAGTTATGCACTGGATACTGTTTTCAGTTTTGAGGTAGTAGCGACCTTGAACTTTGACCTTGTGACCCCAAAATCAATAGGGGTGTTCTACCCAATATGGACAATCATCCTATGAAGTTTGAATATTGTGGGCCAAATAGACCTTAAGTTATGCTCTGGAAACCGTTTTCAGTTTTAAGGTAATAATGACCTTGACCGTTGACCTTGTGGCCCCAAAATCAATAGGTGTCTTCTACCTAATATGGACAATCATCCTATGAAGTTTGAATATTGTTGGCCAAATGGAACTTAAGTTATGCTCCAGAAACTGTTTTTAGTTTTAAAGTAATAATGACCTTGACCTTTGACGTTGTGTCCCCAAAATCAATAGGGGTGTTCTACCCAATATGGACAATCATCCTATGAAGTTTGAATATTGTGGGGCCATATGGAACTTAAGTTATTCTCCGGAAACTGTTTTCAGTTTTAAGGTGATAGTGACCTTGACCTTTGACCTTGTGATCCCAAAATCAATAGGAGTCTTCTACCTAATATGGACAATCATCCTATGAAGTTTGAACACTGTGGGCCAAATGGAACTTAAGTTATGCTCCGGAAACTGTTTTCAGTTTTAAGGTGATAGTGACCTTGACCTTTGACCTTGTGACCCCAAAATCAATAGGGGTCTTCTACCCAATATGGACAATCATCCTTTGAAATTTGAATATTGTGGGCCAAATGGAACTTAAGTTATGCTCCGGAAACCAAATTGCTAACGGATGGACAGACGGACGAACGGACAGACGAACGCCAGGGGGTATAACATAATATGCCCGAAATTCTTTCGGGCATATAATAATCACCAATTTGAATTAAAAAGCATTGTTCGATATCGATACAATTTGTAATAGACATGCAGTTATTCAATATTTCTTTCACAGCAACATAAATGGAAATAAAGCTATCATATTGACTTGATTTCATGATGACCTGTTGTCCATTTATAACCAACATTATCGTAAAACATCCTTGCATTTTTATGCAAAAGTAAGAGGCAAGGCGATGTTCACAGAACGCAGATACCAACACAATCCAGCCACATAAGCAGGGCATCTAGAAGGACACCGGACCAAATATGAATGAGGTCGAGAAGGACGGAGAAGGTATAGGAGCGGCATACAAATCAGAGATATTGTCGTTAAATTTCTCTGACCATTATCGCTTTTTGACAAATAAATAATGACAAGTAATAAATGCATATATTTTGATTTACAATTCATCAATACAAATGTTATAAGGGACGACCAGGTACTACTAGCGTTTGTGCTTGCTTTTTTTGCATTATATTACACTCGGTAACAATAAAAATCAGGAATAATATTATATATATCATATTTGACGATCCGAATTACCTTATGCTGTGTTCTCACCGCTGATCAGATCAACTCGATCAAGCACGATCAAGCGATCAGGTACTGGTCTAGTTCGTTCTGCATGCGTGATCGGAGGTGGTCGGAGCGGTCTACCTCGGTCGGCATTGCTCGGGCTTCCAACCCGAATTGTTTTGACATGTCAAAAAATTTCGAGTAGCGATCGAGTAGATAAGCGGTCGAGAAGCGATCGTATAGTGATCGAGTAGAAGATCTAGTTGATCGAGAATAAATCGTGTAACGATCTAGTTTGGTCGGGTATACATCTCTTACCCGATTTGTACACGATCATCATGACTTCTACTCGAGCATTATCCGATCTGGTCGAGTGGAAATCTGGCAACAATCGAGCAGAGGTCCAGTTAGTTTAGTTGAGATCGTGTATGACTGGGTGATCGAGAAGAAGTCGGGATGTTGGTTGGGTTGTCGTCGAGAAGAAGTCGTAAAACATCGTGTAGGGTTGACATGAGGAGGTCGTGTAGGAGTCGTGAATGTGCATTTAATCCAGCTTGGTCGGGCTTCATCGGGGAATCAATGTGATCGGGACGATCGAGTTGATCTGATCGGCGTTGAGAACATAGCATTACAGACTGAGGTTATTCCTATACTTCCCTCCCCACTTTGCAGAAGAGGATTTAAAAAAAGACACATTGCAAATAGACAATACTATGAAGAACGTTATACATGTATGACCATGTCCCCATCAAAAATATATCCCAATTTGGATTGTAGGTTTTGTGTTGTTTACTGTTAAAATCGATGAAAAGGAGGTCTTTAAAGACACTTTGAAAGAAGACTTCTTTACTTCATTACAAAACTGAAACTATTTTCAAGATTTTTATCACTTTTGACCAAGATCAATAATTTGTGCACAAAATTTCTTATCTTTCACTCATTTCGTTTTTCCGCACAGATCATTTTCATCGGGCCAAGAATAGCACTAAATATTAAATTACATTTTTTCTGTTTAAGATGATCTGCATGTGATTATCGAATTTTGGTGTTTTATGACTTAGAACGTCAGTGGATGTCATTTAATAAAACCATTCTCGTGAAATGGACCTGTCCGAAAAATGATGCACAACCTTTTCTATTTACTACTAGGTCTACTGGTTACAGACGTTAACAAAACTGTATGTCCTTTTATGTACTCCAGGTCAACTTGTGATTATTTATTTTACCAAAAGTGTAGCAATTGGATAGCCATTTAGTCAATTTTTTATAAAACCGTAAGCACGTGACATGTATTTTAATAACCATAATCAAACGCAAGAGTACATAAGTTTGCGATATGCATGCATGTAAAGTCGTTTCGGAGGTGTTACTCACATTTGAAGTTTCAATCTTATATCTTTTAAAGTAAGTCTGGACAATAATACAAGGCGATGATTAAGTAATTATTTCGTGTAGAAGAATTGTAATTATTGTGAATTACACTCCACTTAAATGAGTTTTTAAAGTTTAAACTTTCAATTAGATTTTATATAGTATTCATATCAATGTCCTTTTTATAAATGTCTTAAAAATATTTCAACATTATACAGGAAACAGATGTCTAGACAACATTATTGCACATCTAGCATGTTCTAATGGAAATGCTTTTAATAAGCACCGTATTATTAGAGAAAATTGAATATTAAGAAACTTAACTGTATAAATTGTTAGATAAACGCTTTAATACTCCTAACTGCAATAAATGAAAACATAAGAACGGAAGAAAGAAATTTATCATAAATCTACGTTTATATGTGCATTTTAAGTGTGTTATGTCAGTTCCCTCTTTGATACAGTTATCGCAAAATGCTGCATTTCACAAATAACTGCGTGATAAAAGTTAATCGTTAAACCCGTGAAATTGACCCTATATTTCTTTTTATGATGGGGCGATATATTTGCGAGGTAGACGTCGGTCTCCTGATTTGTTCACGATGTTCCTATATTCTTCGAGTTCTTAATTGCATTTAGCGGTAATAAAAGTTGACAGGTCTACAATGGGCATATTTTTGAAAAGAATTTCGAAATTGATCAAAACAATTACACGCCAGGTAAGCAACAAAGCTTTCAGAGGTATGCGGTAAAGTACTATATGATAATCGCTACTTCCGAGCTATTTATTTAGTGTCAACAAAGGTATAGTGTTGTCTAATCATAAAATGTTCTAAACACTGCGCTAAACATCGGAGCATGATTTGATTACAGATGCAAGGGAGCGTACATTTGATGAGCTAACGTTTATATTATTATAGTATTAAGTGGCTTTCCCAATAACTAAATGTATAGTTATAATGGACTTCAATGCCTTCCAATTTTAAAACATCTATATCGAAAAATATAAATTAGTGAAAGGAAATTTATATATATATCAATCAGAATTAACCTAAAACGTTCAATTTTTAATTAGAGAGTGGCTGTTCTTTTTATATTAGGCAGATTAATATTCTATCTTCAACATTCTTTCGATAACAAATGTCGGTCAATCCCCAATATAACAGCCAATCTTTTGAAATATTCAACTCAACTTGATAAAGAAAAAAAGTATTTTGTCCTTTATACAACAATCAATGAAATAGCGTTGAGCGTTAAATATCAGGAAAATATATATCATGTAGAGATTTATAAGGGAGATTTTAGCGGACATTGTATAGCAATCAAATAAATCGCTGATCAGAAAATGTTATTTGAATCTATTTATCGTGATGATTTCAGAATAATACTTGATTTTATCTATTGAAACAACCAATGTTTTGCCTGGTGTTCAATTGATATTTGAATCTTGAGAGAGGTTAATTGAAAATCATTACAAAGACAAATCAATCAGTTTTTCTCAATCAAATCTGTTTCTATTGATACATTTATTTCCAGTCGGGATTTTCCAGCAAAAACCTTATTTGGAATTTTACATTAATTTATAGACAGTAAAGTGCAAAATAGCACACTCATATATTTCCTTACTTATATTTGTCGACTGTAGTATTTTCCAAAAATGCCAAAATCTGAAAGTCATCCTCTTGCTGTGATTAATGATTTTGTGTTTTATATGATAAACGATTTGTGTAAAGTTACACATTTCCATAAATGAAAAGTAAATATTTCTGAAGATTAACGTCTTTTAAGTATAAATATGTCAACACATTGACTATTTATCTACACTAAAATCGTCTTCAGTGTAAATATCTAAAGAATGATTTAACTTAAAGTTTATGTATTATGTGTTCTGTATTCAATACTGTCTAGACTCTGAGGTTGTCTTTTGGAGTCGATGCATCATAATAGCAGCCACCGTTTATCTTTGTGTGATCGTATGAGTCGACTAAATTGGTTCAAATTTCTGTAGTCTATACATCCTGTGGTGATGCATTAAGTGAGTACTATCTAGGTTAGCCTAAATCATCTTTCCTGTTTCTGCGTCATATAACCAAAATGTGTTGGTGCGCCGTTAAGTCAAACTAACCTTCCAAACTATTTGAAGTAATCTAGAGTCAACCTGTCGTCCCTAGACACTTTTGACGTTTTCAACTGTTCATGCAGTGTCTATAATAAACAAAATAAAGGTAACAATTAAGCGACCCTGACTATTGTCTCGGAATCCTAGATATTGTCTGTCATTTTTTTTATTGAATGGCATTTATAAAAATAAATAAAAAACCTTCCAATCTATGTAAAATCACATGATTACACATGCAACATTTTAATCATTTATGGCATTAATTAACAAATGTTTATTATATCAAATAAAAAGCTTTGTGCCTCAAAAATGAATATTTGCCATTCAGTAAGGGGTAATGTATGTTTTATAGTATATTAATACTTCATAAAGAACATGTAAGATGTTTATCACCTGTAACAAAATTAGGCTAATGTGAAATAATTTGTCATAAAGGTAGGAAATTCAAATAAAGTGGTCTCTTTTGACTTTCGTACAAAATACCAAATCACTGTAACTGAAAATATCGCCTAAACGCAAAAGACAGGTCAACAATGTAGGCATATCACCTTTAACAGGACACCAACTATTCAAAGCTGAGAAATAAATATTATAGCTGTTTAAGTCTGCTTAATGGGCCATTAACAATCATAATCTTTGATTCATAAAATAATATATTTTTTTTATATAACCCGATAAAAAAGGAAAAGCATTTGGATTAGACTTGCCATCCTTTCAAATCCTATTAAACGATTTTTTTTGTCAATCCTTATTTCATTATCATCATTATATATTTTTGCGAGGTGTTATTTATGCCAGCTTGTAGAGTGTATGACATTTATTGTCCATAGATCATAACACATGAAATGATGTGCAGTCTTTTCAGTTTATGTCTACCTTTAAATTGCAAATAATGAGCTTACACGGGGATTTCGTATCTTAAATAGTTTTATGACGTTACTTGGGCCATGCAATAAAACAGGCATCGTGACATTTTATTGTATTACGTCATGTTATTCCCACTTAAAAATATAAAAATACATGTAACCTGTGTATATGAAGAAATACGGGTATGTGTAAAACTTTGCTAGATAACGTAGAAAAATGAGTTCCGAAAGGTATGTCCGCAGCTCTCCAAATTTGGAGGAAATAAAAGTATCTATTTACCGATGTAGGTTCGAACTCTGTCAGGATCTGTCATGAGAAGACGCTTACGAAACGTCGGTGGCTCTACGCATGTGCCAGTTCGTGCTTGCAATAATGCACTCTATATAAATTCGTGTTTCACAATCGTTTATTCGACCTTTCACCTTCGTATTTTCGTAATTTCAAGTTATGTGTGTGTCGCGATGGCCAAAATGCAAACAGACTTCCATACAAAAAACTAAATCACTGTAACTGAACGTATCGCCTAAACGCAAAAGAGACAAATGATAAATCAGCAGTATAGGCAGTGAGTATCTTCTTTATCACCTTCAACAGGACTCGAAAGATCAAAAGCTGAGAAATAAATATTAAAGTTGTTTTAGGCTACATAATGGGACATAAACAATCATAATCTTTTACTCTTAAAGATAATTTATGATTCTTTTCAAAACCAAAGAAATTTTATTAGACTTGCCATCTTTTCAAATCCTATTAAAAGATATTGTCGAAACATTTATGATACGATTATGAAAAATCGAACTATGATGATTTAAGGTCGGAATAACGAATCCACAATCGTGAAATCTCGATAGAAATTCGTTTTTTTCACCATCGTATTCTCGGCCTATTCATCGTAGTTTCGATGTTTCGTGATGTTTATTTTTCGCCATCGTATTTTCGTTGTTTTATAGTATGTGTGTGTCGCAATGGCTCTAACGGGACAACTCACTATCGTTGTATCGTCTTCCTGTGCCATGCGCACAGGGTTCTCAAATTAAATAGAGTTTTCACCATCGTGGTTTCGATATTTTGACTTTTTATCATCGCATTTTTGTTGTTTCGAGTTTATTGTGTGCCCAAATAACCTTACTCTTGTTTATTACGATAATAATTAAATATCCTGGGTATTCCCTCTAAAGTTTAAGTGAAATCTGATCTAAATTTGTCTTTTAACAACAAAAATAGAAAACGATCGAGCCTTTAATGTCACTTGTTGACGACGAATAATAGTCTCCCTATATAACTGGCGTAAAGCATATTCCTGTTTAAGTTAAAGAGCAATTAAACTCTAGCATATCAATTATAGATAAGTTACTTCACTAGCATAGACTTTGAGTAGGCGGTATCATAAAATACGATTCTAACCAAGTTAAAACGTTATATATAGAGAATGTTTTTATCCTGTATTTAATTTTTTTTTATTTTCAGGTCAATATAAATATTACAGGAAAATACTGATAAACATAAATGAACCATTTTAAGACCCCACCACAAAGGCCATATAAACATAAAAATTAACAACACGTTAAATTAAATCATTGTTTTGGAAATGTCATATTTATGCTTTGAAATTCTCAAACATAAACTGAAACACTTGTCATGAATACTTTTAGATTGTCTACTCTGTAGAGAATGAAAAGGAAATAAGTCCTTTAAGAAACTGAATGTTTAAACTGACGTCTTGGTTTAGAAGATTGTAGAATAGCAGTCAAGTAATTGTAAATTTAATCCTGCGAAATAAAACCGTTTTATGACAAAAACATACATAATCGAACGTAAAATACACACACAACACACGCTAAAGGCTTGTTTCATTACTTTATATCGCAATGTTTAGACATTAAACGTTAAAGGTTTATTCTATCTATTGCATCTGCCATGAAATACCCCAGTGTTCCTAAGCACACACGCACGCACACAAAAATATTTGTATCCCTTTTATTTTGCTAGATAAATGAGCTAAAGAGAATTTCGAAATACAGTGAATCAGGTTACAATTACAGATTGTCATTTTACTGATTTCTTGATCAATATATGATTAAAATAATTATTATAAAATAAGTCTTTAACGGAATGATATAATACCAATACTGTCCATAATAAAGTATACCATTCTCCATGATAAAATATATTATATTAGGAATATGACAGCAAGAGAAATATCTTTACGTAACTTAAGCACTTATGGAAAAGGTTAATTAAACTCTATATCATGAAGATATCACATTCTTATACAAAAATTGCTCGAATCCCCTAATTATAGACTATAAAAAGGAGGTTGAGATATTCTTATCAAGATCTTTGATGGAGCTGAACTATTTCCACTTGAACACTTCAAGATAATAACTTTCTGACAGGTTATTTTTGTAATATTGACGTCTTGTTACTGTTTTTTTACTTTTTTATTTATCAGATAGTTGTGTTTAAGTGCTGCTGGTGCTATATTTAAAACTTACATTGTTTCCCGTTTCAATGTTTCAATAACTTTGTATGTATTATGCACACCTCAGTGTGTATTTGAGTAAAGACGTGACAGTCACAATCTTGAAATAGACCAACATAAGCAATTTTTAATGGTACAAGCTCAGATTAATTGAACGTTTTAGACTACAGTTACAGTAGTTACGGCAAGTCAACGTCCACGCTCTTAACACTTGTTTACTTGTTTTAATCTGAACTAAACAACTATCTTACAACATATTCAATAAGTCATCAAAATTGAATTACCGGCAAATATATTAAAAGCTTTCTTGCTTTTAAAATTGGAAGTTGTGCAATAATATAAGGAACTTCGTGCAAATATAACTGTTCGCGTTAGATGACATTCATCGATTGATTTCAAGGACAAAGCATAAATACCTTGTGCAAATACCAGCAATACGGTTTTTTTCTCGCAGAAGATACTAAAGCTCATTTTATTGGTGGATATTTGTTGGACATGACTTTTAAAGTGTACATGATTCTTTTTTTCGTAAATAATACAACTAAAGTTTAATCTTCTTAAAAATGTGTTTATAAGATTGATTTTACCATGTTTTGACACTACAAACTCTCATAAAGAAACTGAAAGATTTTGTATCAACTAAAATCAATCATATATCATTATTACTTCTTGTAATATAACCAAGGGAGAGTTTATGAAACATAAATAAATAACATATTGTCAATCAATTCTACAAAGAGAAACATCAATCATATCCTTCAGGCAAGAAGACATACACAAAATATCTAATACAAATTCAAAAAGGATATACATAGTCGTTATTAATAACAGTATATATTTCATACGAAACATCACAAACTTTAAGTAAGATAAGTTGTCCAAAGACATCACAAATTTAAGAGTGATACACTGTCCAATTTCTGTAGGAAAGTCGAATCATTTTAAATTGACTTTCAGATCTTTCAAACCAAAAAAATAATCGAATCAAAATGAAAAATAAAACACCTTGTTAGTTTTCTTTACAGTGTCTCTTTTTTCCAGCTGATATTTTACATTTGTTCCAACCCTAGTCTAACACTAATAAACTGATTCGTGATCCCAATCACATTAAATTCTAATCGGGTGCGTCTGAATGCAAGCAAAGATTTATTAACTGCTAGTCAACATAGAATTGATAGAATATTCCTAGAAGAATTTGATTATTTCTAAGATAACAGAACTGATTGATTAAGGAATATATGTTTGCAGCTTGATAATAATGTATGCGTAATTTAAATAAACTTTCACTTCAAACAAAAATGACTTACTGAATTCGGAAATACGCGTCTAAATGTATACACAAGAAAAGTTCATTTCTTACTAGAAATTCGAAAACTCTTTTTGTCATTTACTGGATGGATTTCATGAACTGTACCACGAAATGTTTGTAGAATATGTTGCAACCGAAATTAAGATGGCTGACAATTATAAATATGAAACTTATAACATATATGCTTAATATTATTGAAATAAAAGGAAGGATAGTTCTCATTAAATAAGCTCAAACTTTAACTTAAAAGAGGTTGTATGAATATAGCAAGAAACATTCATATTAACCCCTGTGTGATTGAAGCTTCTACACATATTTATGATAGGTGGTTATGTTAAGTACAGAAATTTAAGCAAAATATATTGAGACAATCAAAAACGACAAAAAATCATTAATTTGTACTATAAAATTACTTAATCTTGGCAGTCCTATAACAGCTATGCAGTTACTGTGACATACGGCATACTCATAGCCTCGCACAATCAGTTTAATCCAACTCGGGAACGTGACTAGCTAATGGAAAACAATATATTTTTTATCTAGTTTTGGTATATCGTTCATCTTACGTCATTACCATTAGGAGTCGTAGACAAATTCACATTTCAAAGTTTGCGAATCACATAAAGACATAAACGATGGGAGGGACTTTCATCCTCGAAGAAAGTAGATAATGTTTGTTTAACATTTTGTTGCATAATCATTGAGATCTACCCTTTTTATACAACATCATAGGTTGTTTTTTTATTTATTTAGGTGTTTTTTTATTTACTTACAAACTAACTATCCAAAAATCGATCGAAAATAGAAGGCTTATTTTAGAAAAATGTTTATCCTGTACGCCTGTAAGACCTATACATTGAGTCCATTAACACATCTAAGTGTTATAGACCATTTGGTCTTTATAACAATCCAACATTTGCCTCAATATCTCTCAATCTGTAACTTAATGTAGAAAGCTTGAAAATTCTATATGCAACAACGTTACAAAAGTTTTTATTCAACTTATTTCGAAGCTTGGTTTCAGTTAGTCCTTTCTTAATCTATCTTAAATTTTTACAGTTATTGATAAATTCTGTGTTGGAGGGTGAACAAGCAGTAAACATAAATATAATGTAAAAATAGTAAAGAACATTGTAACGGCACATATTATTTTACTTATTTTACACATCATGAACTTGCTGTATCTTACGTTGATCATTGTAATGACAATGAATCTTGAGTAAGCAATGTCTATTTTCTGTTCAGGTCAAGGAAATAAATTGTTGGCTTTTTGTCAGATAAAGTATGATATTACTGTTACCACGAGTAAAGAAAGCATGAACACAATGGTTGGGGGGATTATGTGGACTTTTCCATTCTGTTCCATTCCTTTCACTTATTATCCCTTTTTTGCCTTGCCAACTTTATTTCTCTATTTTACATTTAACTTAATAGGCAAACTCATGAAAATAAAGCTCACAATGTCTTTAAAACGATTTCATAATGATATTTGTGAAATAATAAGATAAACATAATTTAAAAACAATTATTGTCAAATTATTAAAGAAAACTGCTTATATTCATATTAATCATTTCATGTCAGATTATTTAAAATCTAACATTCAAACAAAATGTCTCAAAGGATATAGTCCGGAAGCATTTTTAAGCCTTATGTACTTTTAATTCTCTAGAATGCATTGAAACCTACATTTAAATGTGTCATTGAACTGCCGGAAATTATAGATGTAAAAAGTGCAAAACATATTTGACAGACAGTAAAAGTACGTGTAGACATATATAAATATTGACAGCGTTCACTATATGCAATTACATTGTTTTAAAATGATATCATTCTTAGTGCCGAAAGCGTTGAAAAACAACAACAACAACAAATAAAAAAAACAAACAAAAAAACACACCTTATGTAGATTTTTAATGTTATGGATATGTTTGATAAAGTTTACACTAGAATGCTGATTTTTCAGAATAGTCCATTTTGTTAAGCTGTTTTATATGATACTTGCAACCTAATGCAAACAACTTTACTGCATTACCGGTGTTCAATCGTCTCCGCCTTAGGGCCACGACATTTTTGTAAGCAAAATAATTCCTCGATATCGCCCCAGCAAGTGTTATATCCTCGTAACTATCTCTTTCATAAACTTTAACTTTTGCTTATCATTTTTTTTGACAAAGACTTTGTTTTTATCATTTTACTCATAATGTTAAAGAAAACCAAGTTCACTTAATTGAATTCGCAGAAAGAATATTACCAATGAGTCAACGTCGTATAATCTGTTGTTCAGTGTCATTTGATTGAGTTTAAGTGCAAATCTGTCAAATTGCAGTTGACTACCCTGAATTGTTAGTTAAGAAAAAGTTATAAATTAAAAGAAAGGTTAAAGGGACTCCACTGAGGTTTTTTGACATGATGGGACTGAAAATATTTTTCTCGATAAATGTACCATTTGATGTAGGTTTAGACCACTAAACTTTGTGCAAAATTTCAGATCATTCGCGCACTTCGTTTTTTCAGAATAATTATTCAAACTGTAAAAACATGACCCAAAATGAAAAGCGTTTAAAGGCTTTTTACTCAAATCGGGTTAAGAAAAGCATAAAAATACGGTTTTCAATTTATTTTATATAGTATATTTCTTAACTATCTTTGCATATATTTCTGTTTAAAGTGTCCCAGCTCAGTCATGTAAGAAATTCTAATGTTATGTTTTTAGGCTTTTCAAGCTCAGTGGAGTCCCTTTAATATTAACTTTCAAAAATAATAATATATAATTAAATTGCGATTTATAGAACAGATATGAAGCAGGTCGCTCTTAAAGTCAACCAGTTTTATCAATGTCTACTTCGTGTTTTATAAATGACATCAAATAATTGCCGTTTATTACAGAGAGTAACAAGAAAAGCATTGATGCAAAGCATCAAAGGGCGTCCAAGCAAGAAATGCAGAAAGTGAAGATGAACTAATAGACATATGATGACAAGATATTCTTAAAATATTTTCAATGTTTAATTGGTTTTCACCAGAATGAACGGACGAAAGACATTGTTCATTATTAACTTTGATTGGCATGCTAGATATTAGAATATTACTTGTTATTTCTTTATGATCGTGATTATTAATAGCAACGGATATACATGCATACAATCATTTATAATCCATATGTGTAACGCATGATCAACACCATGCACACTTGTGTAATTGTCCCTTATTATGTTATCGCTATAAGCGAAGACGCCCCTCTTAAGGTATCTGTTCACACTTAGTAAAAATATGACACTGGTTTTATTACCATGTTGATCATGTTGAGCATAATTGTTTATTATACAATATTGTAATATCTATTTAAATATAAAAAAATACAGATTTTATGAATATTGTTTTCCTCTTTTTTGTGTTTTACGTGCTATTTTAATACTGAGTTTTTTACGTTTACTTCTCCTTTTTTTATTAAAATTGAAAAATAAATTTTAAGAATTCAATTGTCATATTGACCGACGATTAAAAGTCAAAACTTAACTGGAAAAAGTCAGTAAATTATGGTTTATCTTTCACTATATGATATTGTTTATTCTTAAACCATGTAGATGTATATTTGTAATTTTCTTTTAATTATCATTTATTTTAAAATTATCAATCAGTTAAATAATTCATAAAATCTAATTTTTAACTTTGAATAATTCCTTAGCATCTTTACTAAACACGAAGAACAAATTAAATAAAATGTTTCAACGTTGATAGTGTCATATTAATGCCATAAAAATGTACCTTTTTTCTCAATTATTGTACATATTTATTGTTTTTATCTCATATAGATAAAATGAAACATGCTATTGTTGTTTTTTTCCGAATTGTATGTTTATTATGTATTATAATAATCAATAAATTTGAGGGTTGATCTATGTTTATTAATTATTGTAACCAAACTAAGTGACAAACATTCATTTTTGGAAAAAAGCTTATTTATCTGTAAAATATTTGTTCTGTTCTGTAACGATAGAGACTGTGATACTAGCCGGTCACTAGTAAATCCCGGTCAAAATAGACCGGTAGAGACCGGAAATTACCGATAGGAGTACATCCCTCTATAAAAAGATTTTCGGAATGTTTAGGTCATCAACTCACCATTCTATTAAAACATACCATAATAACCCACTGTGTACTACAAATGATAAATAAAAAAACCCCGAAGAGACGGAAAAGGTTATTTCATTTTGAAAATGTTTGCATGCGAAATTCTCCAGTTCGCTATTCATTGTACATATCGCGACATTTCATCAAGCACCCTCATACCGATCGGAATGATCGGCTTTTATTATGACCGACTAAAAGGCTCGAGAAGTTGCTGTCGCCCTTTCACAAAATCTGATTTCATTCCATAAAGGGCGCCGCGCTTCGGCGCGGACGCCAATTAAAGTCTATTTGTCTAGTGTAAATATCCATCATAGAGAAACCGTGTAGCCAGCATCGTGAAATACAGGTTCAATCAATTAAATGCGTAAACTTGGTTGATAAATTATCAATTTTTCACGCAAAATCTATTCGTATCAACGAATATTGCAATACGAATAGACTGTTTTTTCTTTGTTTGTACATTTCAATTATAAACACGCAAAATAAGCATTAAAAACAACGTTCATTTGGCATGTTTAGTAATATACGATTAGTATTTGTTTATACTAAACTCAAACTATTGTTCCGATGAATAAAGATTTTGACTTAACCCAGTGAGAAAAAACACTTTCACAGCATTTAAAGACGTTTTTACATAATTGATAAAATACCGAAAAGTAATAATGTAAAGTTACCATGTGTTTTTTAAAGACTGCCTGGTAACGTTATACATATTTCACAAAGCTGATTTATAGCCAGTGCAAATTTACAGTAAAGAATCAACGGGCACACTCATATATTTACGATGATAATGGTTTTTCAAAAAGGTCAAACTGTCACGATCTACATTTTATCTCTGTTATACTTGATAAACGATCTATAAAAGTGTCTCGTAATTCATCGAAGAGTGTAAGCTTAATTTATAATTGTTCTGTAAAAATTGATTCTAAGATATTAAGAAAGAAAGCAATTCCGAAGATTTACATCATTTATATTTTAACTATAGAGTTAAAGTTGGTCTTAATTGCTCGAAATCAGTTTCTTTCCAAAACATGGAGGCTGCTATATGACTTATGACTTAAATCATCGTAGGTCCTGCATGTCGCCCCTAGACAAGTTTGGCGTGTTCGCCGCAGCCAAATAAATATGTTCCCTTTGTGTATCATTAGCAGTGTCTCATAAACAGACATATATACGTATTTGTTATACTTCTCCACTAAGAGCAACACGAAACAAATAATGACAAGTTTAGTGTCTATGTTATGCGATTTAGAGGATAGCCAAGTTATTCTATTTATCCAACATGTTCTTTTTTTTAAAAGATAAAAAGTAAAAAGGACCCTGACATCAAGCAGATGATTATTACATATGATATTGTTTCCAATAAATGATCAAATACTCTTTGATATTGCATCAAGGCTTACTCACCTCAGTCCGTATTAAACTTGTCTAAAATGTTGTTCAAACATTAAGAGGTATCTGTATAGCTTCATATCAAAATGAAATAGTTTAATAATAACAATAAGCCATAAAAGATATTAGCTTCAATATTAGCTTCTTGTTATTTACTTTAACATTAGATAAAGCAAATTTAGATTGACAATTATTTGCATTAGAAATTGGTGCTTTGAATTAATTGGTCATCATAGTTAAGGTGATGAATGCGAATCACATATCTTTGTGATACTTGTAATTGTTAATATGGTAAATATTATTGAAACTCAATTTTGATTGTTTATTCCCCTTTTAAAATTCTAGATTTTTTTGTTTCAACCATTGCTTTCTCGTTTATGACACCTGCATTATTTTATTTTTTTTCTATGCCGCTTTTTCTGGAATGGTTTAAAGTGTTTTGTTGAAAATGCCCTGATCATATCCATCTGTACACATCTTTATCAATTTTAGTGTGGTTCATTTTGCTGTAAATGATTACAAAACCGTGTTATCTCAGAATGTTCAAAGACAAAGTGGTTTTAATAATTATAGAAATAATTATCGCGGCAAAATAAAGTAATCGTGATTTTAAGAGAATGCCTTTAAATTACAAAGAAAAGTATTGTTAATACCTCAGGCGTCTGTTGTGTGTCTTTTAACGTCTTTTTTATATTGTCATAAAATAGAATTTTTTCCTAGAAAATATTAGAAAATATAAAATTAAACGCTTACGGTTATAGCAAATGAGAACTTCTCTATCAACTGTAAAAAAGTGCAAGGATCGACAGAAAGATAATTAAACCTACTTTTGCACTATTCAATCATCTTAACAAAATCTAGATTAAATTTCCGTAAGGATTAATAGCCTGATTATTGCAAACAAAAATGAAAAAGAACAAAAAGCAACAACAACGAATAATAACAATTTAAGGAGATTGTCGTGTCTCGTCTTTTGAAATATACAATTTATTTCCAATAAAAGAATCATATTTACAATTTATTTCAAATAAGAGTAAGTAAACTTTGCCTTCTGGGTTGCCTGCTGATGTGGCTTGATTGTGTCTGAGGCTGCATTCTGTGAACGTCGTATTGCCTTGTTGTTATTTTTTTAAAATACCGGATCTAAACATATGTTATTTTTAAGGCTACTTTTTTGCTTTATTTTTGTTGTAACATTTAAACTTGCATTTCAAAATGAGTAAGCATCTTTAGAACAAATTTGCACTACTTAATTATTTATGAGAATGTTATTTTAGTTGATGATACACGTGTTTGGTTGTTTTAATCCAATTTAAAATAGAATAGTATAACGGAGGGGTGGCATTGAATCGTCTCATGTGAATTAATTTTCAATTTTCAGATTTCGTGTCAAAATTGTATAAACACGTAAAAATCTTAATTACATATTGGGTTTTAACTTGATTAAAAGTGTATTTTTGAAATAACGCCAACTCGGCGAGTATTTCAATTAAATATATCATGTAAAATTAATGGACATTAATGTTTAAGTGCTCCTTAACTGAAAAGGGATTTTTTTGTAAGTAAATTACGTAATTTTTTTTTATAGTAATTGAACTTTAAAACACGGCCGCGGTTTCCCTTATGTATTGTTAAATCAAAACTCATTAAAACTTCAAATGTATCCTTAATATTGATATTTATATATCAATTCACAAACGGTTTACTGTTACATTTTATCTTATTAACATATGAGAGTAACGTTTCAAGAGAAGCAGCTATCCACATTATCCATCCAAATGTAATCACACATAGTAAGCAGGAAAACGAAGGAAGCACAACTAAGGGATTTCAACGCTAGAAAGTAAATGTTTTAACATATTCAACAAAGTGTAAAAGTGAAAACGTTTAATACTCACATTTTACAAGAATCTCTTATCTATGTTTACGACAGAAAATCGCTGCTACAGTAAGAAATATGTCTTTCTTAATAAATAATTATCGACGGTTTACTTTGAAAAATCCTTACGTAGGAGACTTCTTGACATGCATAAGCTACTGTAACATAAATATACAACATAGTTTTTTTTATATATGTGATCAATTCTGTTTTCTGAGAAAAAGCAAGATCGTAGAATGTATGGTATAACTGACGAATTAGGTTTTTAACACACTAGCACTATTTGCATAGTTCTCATTTATAGATAATAAGATTACTTCAAGTTAGATAAAGTGATAAAAACTTCAAGGTTGTCATCACTTTAACTAATCTTATTTAAAGCTTGAAATAACAAAAAGCCCGAGAGTTATCAGGAAAAAAATACACATAATATTATGTAATCATATTATTAAAAAGTGATGCATTTAGTATCTATCATTCAACATTCGTTCTTTTGTGTCCGCAAACTTATTTCATTTATATTGAATTTTGACAAATAAGCTAGCCTCTAATATTCAAACGTCTGCTTTGTTCATCTTCTGTCTACAAACACACAGTCAGGTGAAATACATAAATCAGAAAACCTCTTGCTAGTGATATTAAATGTATAAGTGATATTATTAAAATGTCATATTTTGGACGTAATGCGACAGGTTAAACGTACACAGATTTTAAAGTTTAATGCCTATAAATGAGCAAAAACAATTTATGAAAATAAATATGTAAGATTTCAAGAAAAGTAAAACTATTTGCAATTGAAGTTAATGCATGTAGTATGCAGTGAATGATTGATTTTGCAGTAACCGTTACTGTATTTATTACAGTATTCTACTGCTGGACCTTTATTTAGTAATTTGCGTCAATTTTTTTGTTGTTCACTTGACAATATTTAACTTTGTATTACATTATTTACATTTTTATATAAAAATGAGCATGCTTCTTAAAATAAATGTATCTAAAGGTCAATAACATACTGCTACGTGCAAGAGACAAGAACATATCTCAGTTATCCATAAATGTCCGTATAAACTTGTCTATTTGATTTATTGTATGGCGGCAAAAATAAGACTTTGACTTAATGATTTGTCTATTGACATGATGACCTGATACTGTTTATTTTAACTAATTTGACACGTGGTATTCCCATACAACACCCAATTATTCAATATGATTAATATAAGATTGGATGGATACTATATTTGTCCAAAAGAGAATGTAAACTTGTTCATTCATCTTATTTTCCCGATAGCCAAACCAATACTGAAAATGTTTAATAATAATTTCAATTTAATTATTGTTATCATGCCATCTATTTTTCGTATTATTTGTTGTACATTTATTTGTATGTCATTTATACCTAATGATAAATGTTCACAGAAAAATACTCATATTCGGAAATGCTTACGGCTAGACAGATGAAATAAATATTAAAGTAATTAACAAAAAAATGGATAATATATACTAATAATTTATTATCTTATCTAATAAAACTTTCAATTATTGATATATTGGTCATCTCTAAGGCTTCCGGATTCATTTTATCAATTAGAAATATAGTTTTAAGGCTGGAATATTTTTAAGACGGTCCTACTCGATGTTTCGAAAGACTTAGTTTGGTAATCCCATTTCAACTTGTCGACATCTACACATTAGATTAATTTATTTGAGAAGCGGCAGTGGGAAAGATCAAGTCCAAGAAAGCATTTAAAATTTCTGTTTATAAATTTCCAAAGAAATAACAAACGAATGAATCTAATTATTTAGATTTTCTTCGGTGCCATAGTACAAACTATTATAAAATATTTATATCATTTTAAGCCAAAGTGAGTGCGAGTGAGTTTGTGAGTATATGTGTACATGCGCGAGTAAGTGATTGCTTTTATTTACTGACTAAAAACATACCATGGTATTCAGATTTATCTCTATTTAACATAATTATTATATATTTTTGAATAAATAACTTTGTTTGTTTGTTTTTGGGTTTAACGTCAAGCCGACACAGTACAGGTCATTCGGCGACGTTCCAGCTTTACTGGTGGAGGAAGACCTCAGGTGCCCTTCCGTGCAATATTTCAGGCACGAACGGGCACCTTAGTAGAACCACCGACGTTCCGAATAAATAACTGATCATTTCCGTAAATGTATATCACTAATAAAATGGTTATAGATTGACGTATTCATTTCCAAGACAAAAACTAACTTTTCTCAGGTAAGTGCACTTTCGGTTGATTATAATTATCAAACCTTAGAAACAATGCATTCAACTTCGGAATGTTTGGTGTTTCATGTTGGAATACCACTTCTGATTCGTCTACAGAATATCAACTGTCAATAATGCAAATGTAATGGATCAAGAATACTTTGTTAAGGATACGCCAACGACGGTTATGATAAAATGGAAAAGGAATGGTTCCCCTTAAGCAATAAAACGCCAATATCACATGCAAATTACAGGTTCGGTTTTAGTCTGTTCATTACAAATTATGTAAATATGTTATATTACTCACGCCCACTAGCACCAACGTTAGTGTTATTCAATCTTCAAAAATCAAAAAGTACCCGGAAGGACCTGAAAAATATAACAACCGCTCTCCTTTTACGTAAGTTAAGTTTCAGTCGTTGTTTCCGTACCCTTTCAATTTAAAGTAAATATTACAACTCATAACAAAAATGAATTAATTAATAGCCTACGTTCATCCGCTTTGTGCTTCTAACACTCTGGTTTGATACTGTTTTAATTCGAAATTCTTCTGCAGGATAACAACAAGTATTAAATTAAGGTTATCAAAAAGACAAATCATCGGACAATAATGCAAACAACAGCAATGATAACACATTAATGATCTGCAAATCGAATCTTTCTTACGAGCGATTTTCAGCTCCAAGCAGCACCCGCATATGCTGTATTCATTTTTTTAAAACACGAATTGCTATTATTTTGTCAAGTTGACAAATGTCTTTATTGTGCCAAATAAAATATAAACTCATAAACAGCTGAAATGTATCTGTTTCAGTTCTACACATTTAATATCCAATTAAAAATGCGTCTTTGTATTTTTTAATCAGAGAAGTCAAAAACAAAAACATATTATTGGGTAAATAATAATTGTCTCCTGGCTTATCCTATTTGCCATTTTGTTTCTGAAAACATTGTCAATACTACTGTTATTTTTATTTGTTCAAATACAATCACTTTATTTAAATTATATCAAATACCAGTACCACCTGAACAATACATTTGTCCTGTGTTGAATCATAATTTCTTCATTGTTAAAAACGTAATTTAAGAATGTTCTAATATGATCAGACTACAGATATGCTGTATGCTATTTTTTATTTAAAAAAAACCCGAAATAGAAAATTAGAAAACATGAACTTGCATGATCTAAGACTTGAAAAGTGAAATGCCATTTTGACAACTATGTCGCGCTCAGCGCATGCGGGAGCGATAAAAAGCATTTATTTTTATGCTTCAAAGCATAAGCAAGATACAGTGAAGACAAACAATTTTTTTACCTTTGACTTCTTGTGACATTATCTTTTATTTTGCGCAAGACAACTCAACTCACCAGGAGAACATTTGTTCTTAGTTATATTACACTCCATCTATGAAAATAAAAGTTATACTCACAAATGAATGTTTAATTTGTTATTTGACCTTTGATCTCTAAGTGTGACCTTCACCGTTGCCACAGACACTTTAGTTTGTCGTGCGAGTCTCTGCCTTTTTTATGGAGAACATTTGTCCCAACTTGTATTAAAATCAAGCCGCGCATGCAGAAGTTACGCTCCGGACAAGGGTTTTGCACTATTTTGAAGCATTATACTGTCCGTAAGTTTGTATTGAACATCCACATGTTGTATCCATGTTACGTCATGAGGCATCATGGTCTTTATGTGCTAATGGCACATGCACGGAATTAATGTTTATCTTTAAATAGCAGCATAGTATCGCGTCCCGGGACATTTCTCATTGTTGCGTACAATATTCATGTGTGTTAAATAACAGGAACAATTAATGTTACAGCTATTTTTTATACCGACCTTAAGATTATGGACACAACCTGTATTTTAGAAATATGATATGATGTCTATAAACTATTTAGAGGAGTATTCATCACTATTTAAAGAAATTGCTTTCATGTTTACGATATCAAGCATATTTGTTCTCGGAAAATAATGTTTACAGTAATTGCTTTTAAACGAAAATGTAAAATTGTACAGTCAATTTTTGTAGAGCGTTGATTAAAACTTGGTGCACTGTAGGGGTAAAATATACAGACTTACATTTAAATTGGTAATAAACTAAACAAGAGGGCCATGATGGCCCTGGATCGTTCACCTGACACAACCGCATCCAAGCAATGTCTTAAATAAGCATCATGGCCAAGTTTGATGACAACTGAGTCAAACATGTGACCTCTAGTGTGTTATAAAGATTTTTCCAACTTGACCTAGAAATCATCAAAAAAACCTTCCTGACCAATTTCCAGGAAATTTGGATCAAAACTGCCGCCACTCGAGTGTTAAAAAGATTTTTCTATTTTTAACTCCTGTGACCTAGTTTTTGACCGGACATGACCAATCTTAGCACTTGACCCAGAAATCATCAAAACAACCTTCCTGACAAATTTCCAGAATATTTCAATCAAAACTGCAGCCACTAGAGTGTTAACAAGCTTTTTCCATTTTTAGCTCCTGTGACCTAGTTTTTGACCGGAGATAACCCATCTTCGAACTTGACCTAGAAATCATCAAAACAACCTTCCTGACAAATTTCCAAAATATTTGGATGAAAACTGCAGCCCCTAGATTGTTAACAAGCTTTTTCTATTTTTAGCTCCTGTGACCTAGTTTTTGACCGGACATGACCCATCTTCAAACTTGACTTAGATATCATCAAAACAACATTCTTGACAAAGTTCCAGAATATTTGGATGAAAACTGCAGCCACTTGAGTGTTAACAATTTTTTTTCTATTTTTAGCTCCTGTGACCTAGTTTTTGACCGGACATGACCCATCTTCGAACTTAACTTAGATATCATCAAAGCAACCTTTCAGACAAATTTCCAGAATATTTGAATCAAAACTGCAGCCACTAGAGTGTTAACAAGCTTTTTCTATTTTTAGCTCCTGTGACCTAGTTTTTGACCGGAGATAACCCATCTTCGAACTTGACCTAGAAATCATCAAAACAACCTTCCTGACAAATTTCCAAAATATTTGGATGAAAACTGCAGCCCCTAGAGTGTTAACAAGCTTTTTCTATTTTTAGCTCCTGTGACCTAGTTTTTGACCGGACATGACCCATCTTCAAACTTGACTTAGATATCATCAAAACAACATTCTTGACAAATTTCCAGAATATTTGGATGAAAACTGCAGCCAATAGAGTGTTAACAAGCTTTTTCTATTTTTAGCTCCTGTGACCTAGTTTTTGACCGGACATGACCCATCTTCAAACTTGACTTAGATATCATCAAAACAACATTCTTGACAAATTTCCAGAATATTTGGATGAAAACTGCAGCCACTAGAGTGTTAACAAACTTTTTCTATTTTTAGCTCCTGTGACCTAGTTTTTGACCGGAGATGACCCATCTTCGAACTTAACTTAGTATCATCTAAACAACCTTCCTGACAAATTGCCAGAATAGTTGGATGAAAACTGCAGCCACTAGAGTGTTAACAAGCTTTTTCTATTTTTAGCTCCTGTGACCTAGTTTTTGACCTGAGATGACCCATCTACAAAATTGACCTAGATATCATCAAAACAACCTTCCTGACAAATTCCTGAATATTTGGATGAAAACTGCAGTCACTCGAGTGTTAAAAAGCTTTTTCTATTTTTAGCTCCTGTGACCTAGTTTTTGATCAGGGATGACCCATCTTCGAACTTGACCTAGAAATCATCAAAACAATTTTCCTGACAAATTTCCAGAATATTTGGATGAAAACTGCAGCCACTAGAGTGTTAACAAACTTTTTCTATTTTTAGCTCATGTGACCTAGTTTTTGACCGGAGATGACCCATCTTCGAACTTGACCTAGATATCATTAAAACAACCTTCCTGACAAATATCCAGAATATTTGGATGAAAACTGCAGCCTCTAGGGTGTAAACAAGCTTTTTCTATTTTTAGCTCCTGTGACCTAGTTTTTGAACCGAGATAACCCATCTTCGAACTCGATCTGTATTTCATGGAGACAAACATTCTGACAAAGTTTGATGATGATCCAATCAAAACTGTGACTGCTATACTGTTAACAACCCAATTGTTAGAGTGTTAACAAGCTTTTTCTATTTTAGCTCCTGTGACCTAGTTTTTGGCCGGAGATGACCTATCTTCGAACTTTACCTAGATATCATTAAAACAACCTTCCTGACAAATTTCCAGAATATTTGGATGAAAACTGCAGCCTCTAGAGTGTTAACAAGCTTTTTCTATTTTTAGCTCCTGTGACCTAGATTTTGACCGGAGATGACCCATCTTCGAACTTGACTTAGATATCATTAAAACAACCTTCCTGACAAATTTCAAGAATATTTGGATGAAAACTGCAGCCTCTAGAGTGTTAACAAGCTTTTTCTATTTTTAGCTCCTGTGACCTAGTTTTTGACCCGAGATAACCCATCTTCGAACTCGATCTGTATTTCATTGAGACAAACATTCTTACAAAGTTTGATGATGATCCAATCAAAACTGTGACTGCTAGACTGTTAACAACCCAATTGTTAGAGTGTTAACAAGCTTTTTCTATTTTTAGCTCCTGTGACCTAGTTTTTGACCGAAGGTGACCTATCTTCAAACTTGACCTAGATATCATAAAAACAACCTTCCTGACAAATTTCAAGAATGTTTGGATGAAAACTGCAGCCTCTAGAGTGTTAACAAGCTTTTTCTATTTTTAGCTCCTGTGACCTAGTTTTTGACCCGAGATAACCCATCTTCGAACTCGATTTGTATTTCATTGAGACAAACATTCTGACAAAGTTTGATGATGATCCAATCAAAACTGTGACTGCTAGACTGTTAACAACCCAATTGTTGTCGACGCACGACGCACAACGCACGACGCACGACGACGGACGCCGGACATAGCACCATCACTATACCTCACCTTGAGGGTGAGCTAAAAATAGTTGAATATTGGATCTCTAAGAGAATATACGTTGGACATACATATATCGATATTCATTGCGTGTGTGTGGGGGGGGGGGGGGGGGGTAAAAAGGATCCTTTGCTTAATAATGCTTTTCGTTTCGCTCTCTGGATCGTAATACCATAAAGGTAATATAATTATACAGGAACAATAGTTTTCCATGGTAGGGTTAAATCAAGTATTGTCCTTAATTAATCACACTAGGTGAGCAAAATGACTTTATTATCAAAGAAAGTTTTATCTTCAATGTGTATTATTGCTATAAAATGTCCGCTGAATGCTCATTTGACAAAAACAACCAATTTTTTGAAATATATTGTTCTGATATTTGATGGTAATGTCTAGACCGTATAGCAGTGGTGCTTTTCCAGGTTGAATAATGTTATTTACAATTTTCGTTTTCTGACGTCACATTTTATATTTTTTGAAATATAAAAAAACCTATATATACGTAAATGTCATATATACGGTAATCTCAATATAGTCTTTATAACACATTCTTAAGTAATCATTTTGATACAAACCATCAGGAACAAGGCTGACGAATCGATATACTTTTTTTAAAACTCACTTGTAACAAAATCAGTATTTTGTATACGTTTTCGTCCGCTCTCGTTTCCATTATGGAAATTTTAAAATTAAATGAATTCAAAAAACCACTAGTCGAATTCATTGCAAACTTCACGGAATGTTCCTTTGGCACCATTTTATAAATTTGTTTACAAAAAAATTAATAGAGAAATACAGGTTGCCATGAGCAACCCAAAGAAAAAATTAAAATGTTCATGTCTTTTAAAGAGCCGTTCAAGAGACTAAAGTTGAATTCGTCATGAAACATCTTTAGCAGAATTCACCATTTGATACAAATAAAATGGTGAATTTAGAATATAGAGACAAAACTTAAAAAATCTTTCTTTAAAGTACCAAAATAGTTTAGATAAGATATTTAGATAAACTCCCTTCTTGCATGGTACCAATTTTGTTAAAATACAAATTGTCCGAAAATTAACCTGCAGGCATTGTTTTTAAATGTATAGATAACACTGAAAAAACAACTGCGTTGAAAAACAAATGCAAAATAGCATGTTTAGATATTTAGCATGAAAACATCTTTTTAGTAAGTGTCTACAAAGTTTGTTCAAATAAAAGACCTGGGGTCAAAATTGGCCCCGCCCGGGGTCATTGGTTTTTTCTTTATATGTGTATTAGCAAAAACTTAAAATCTTCTTTGAAAAAACCAAAATAGCTAGAGTTTAGATATTAAGCATTAAACATCTTCTAGTAAGTGTCTACAAAGTTTGTTCAAATAAAAGCCTGGGGTCAAAACTATGTGTATAGTAAAAACTTTAAAAAAAATCTTCTTTTAAAAAGCCCAATGAGCTAGAGCTTAGATGTTTAGCATGAAACATCTTCTTATGGGTGTCTACCAAGTTTGTGCAAATAAAAGCCCTTGGTTAAATTGGCCTGCAACGTTGGGGGGGGGGGGGGGGTTTGGTGGGGGCCTATATACAGTGTGAGCGAACTCAGGGCCATCATGGGCCCTCTTGTTTCTTTGATTAAAGATAATCAATATTAAACTTATAATAAAATCTAGTTATTTATATATGTATTTCGTAGTTTATCATTTTATTATGGAAATAACCCCAACAAATTTTTATTCAAATATTACCTTTCTATCGGGAAGTAATTCTTCTATGTCGCGACCTGCATTATATTAAAGAGACATTTAATTGTCTTTAATGTATTGTATAAAATTGAGAATAAAAATACAGATTTTAACACAATAGAGAAATACCTCAACACTACAAAAATTTAAAATTAGCAGGGCTCGTTTGCTTTGAAACCTGTTATGGACGCTAACTGGAAAGGTGCAGTTGTACTACCCCCATTTTTTCGCTTAAATGAATTTCAACATTTTCAAACACTAAAATTGAAATTTTTAATTTCAACTATCCAAGAAAATGAAAATGCTGAAGCCTCCTTATATCTAGTATAATATTTATGTTTTAGATAAAGGTTAATTATTTGTTATACTCCTCTCGGATTAGCCCTTTTTACCAGCGTAAAAAAAACTTTTTAAAAAATATTAATTTTTAAAACCTTTAAAACCTGCCCAAGAAAATTTTGTTTTTAAAACGTATCCAGTTAACACTGAAAAAAGCAACTGCGTTTAAATAACAAATGCTAAACATTTATGCATGTTTTTTCTTTTTCCGATATTTTGTCACTTAAATAAAACTTTTTTTATTTGTTCCTTTTAAAATACCTTAAATTTTTCTTGATGGTATTTTAAAGAAATAATTGTTGCCAATCTTCTTTAAGAGGATGATAAATGATTTTCTCTTACGACCTATAAAAAACCCATTAAAGAATAAACGTAGAAAATCGACCACGTCTAAAAATATATCATAAAGTCATTCACAGTAAACATTTAATAACATGATAATCATCGTAAAACACATTCAAGGATTAGATTGACATAAAACCAGAATGACAAGTAAGTAAAATACAATAAGGATACTCTACTATGGTATAAATATCTTTTAAGAACATTTTATTGTTAAAATGCCTTCTTAGAAAAAAACAGTAAGCATTCAATTACATAATAATCATCCTAAAACACATGGAATAGCATAGAAAAAATGGAAACCTTTTAGAATCACCAAATAGGCATTATTGAGAAAGTTGTAGGCCTGATTTGAATGATTCTTTTCAAGGACAGTAGTGGTAAACGCAAGCCAGTGTTTAAGACAGAATCGTAAATTCACGGTTTCGGTATAGACCTGTCCAGAACATCGAGGTTCGGATGATATATCTGCGCATCAAGCATTTTTGAAATATATACTTATGAATACAACGAAAATAACTTTAAAATATGATAAACAAGATCGACAAGGGAAGGCGGCATTCAATGAACGCAGACTTATATAAAGTACTCATACTTGAGTTGATATATAGTACGTCTTTCGTAGTTATTTATCATTTATTATGTAATATTTAATCCCGCTAAAACGTTTGCTTGGCGTGTACAAATATTTTACTCTTTTGTCCCGTATGAACATTCTTTATAAGTCCGCGAGCCTGCAATTATACTGTTATTATCAAGAGTATTTGAATGGTCTTTACAAATGCCTATTTATAAAATTGACAATAATAAATAATTCATTTTCAACATTCAACTATTTGTAGGGGTAAAATTACCTTCACTTATCATAATGAAAATTAGACGGATGTGTTTGTCGTTCATGTTTTGCTTTGAATCAACTGCATATATGTGAAGCTTTCATTATACAAATGAGTGTTCATTTGTACTATCCATTTGTGGCTTAAATTGACTTGGATGCATTATCCATTGATTCAACTCCTACTAATAATGAACCAAATTCTTTTTATTCCAACTGATAAAATGAAAATGAATTAATGCATAATTTCGGTCTTTACATTCAATGGTATTTATTCCTGTTTGTGAAGTTTTTAACGTCTCATTAATTAGAACGGAGACCGAAAATATCAATACACGCTGTTGGCGTAGGAAGATGAACGGGTGCTTCATTTAAAACTTCAGGAACAACAATTTGCTGAAATTAACTTCTATATTCTCATCGACATTATCCAAGAGACGCAATAAAAGAGAAAAGCAAAGTTTGAAACAATAGATGCGTGAAATTTCTTTAATGTCACAATCGCCATTGAAGTAATCTCTTTGGAGATATGGATGTTGAGGTCTTCTTTTAAGATCTTTGGACATGACTATTTTCACGTTAATATCTCAAAGATTTTCTTAAAGGTTATATTTTGATTTTATCTTGTTTGTTATTATATATTAATTTGCTTGCTATATCAAGTTATTTTTTTACTTTAAAATAATGCATTGTTATACCTTTCAATATCGATTTTATAAATGAAATAATTAAAAGTGAATGTAAATCAAATATTTCTAAATATAAGTAATTTCTCTACATTCTTAGCGATCTGAAAAATATCATCGACTATCATTTTAAAAATTTACCTTCATTTTTCTTTTTTTTTGAATAACAGGATTGACATATCAGCCAATCTCTATAACTTTAGCTAATTAGCTATATCTAGATGTGAAGGAATTTTCATGTACCAGACTCATAAATCAAAGGCGTATGCTGTAGACACATTAAACATTTAAAGTAGATATGTCACTTTTAAGGTTAGTAAGACCTGCTTTTCCACCATTGTAGTGATTTTACAAAATTATATAGATTATTAAAGGACAGTTTGGTTATTAAAATTCTGCTTTTGCGGGACCTATACCAATTTTCTTTTTTATATGACCAACACTTAACGAAAAGCATAAAACAGTAGTGAAATTTTTTGTCAGACTTATTCTAATATAAGTTGTAAGCAAAGATTTCAAATTAATGGGCAAAATAACCAAACAAATCAAATTATTCAATATTAGGTGAAGTTTAAATACAAATATGTCATACAGTTTCCAATATGCCTTTATATATGTATGCCCCTATAACGTCTTTAACTATCATAGGCTGTTTGTATAAAATTTTATCCATCACTTCTTCGTTTTATAATTTTACCAAGAAAGCATTTATAAAAATAATTCTAATAACTAACAGACGTTTAATCCATTCTACTAGGAATACCATTTATCATTTCTCTCAATTTCACAAGCACGGAAATCACCCGCATTTAAATGGCTATTACAGAGTGGTTAAATCAAAACAATAAAATCACCAATTTAAATTAAAAAAGAAAACAAAAACAATGTTTAATATCATGCAAGATTTGTAGAAGACATGAAATTATTCAATAGTTCTGAACACAGGAATAGAAATAAAGCAATGAAGAATAATTTCATTATGTATTTATCTGTTTTCTATCAAGTTTCCATTGATAACCGACACACTCTTGTAAACATCATTGCCCTTTTGATTCAAAAATCAAAGACAAAGCCGACGCCGAAACAATTCAGTCGCATTATCACACCTAGAAAGGCACTGGACCAACATATGGAGAGGTCCAAAGGGCGGGAAAAAAAGTCACATGTTCCTTGTTCCTTTTTGATATTGTCTTTATTATTTTCTTCAATAACTCGGTCCATTGAATAAAAAAATCATATATTGCAACAAAGACAAGACTATGGTGAAAGATATAAATATATACACCCATGACCCAATGATAAATACAGATACTTATATATACTCGTTGTAACGTTGACAATCACCTGTCAAATCTTGTGTATGCTTGCCTGTCAAATAAAAGAAATTGTCTACATATATCCGACAATCGGCAGGCTACCATTCAATGAACAATAAATAACAAATATAAATATTGGTTGATTAAATGCTATGATAGAACAAAGCCCTTGATTCAATTGTCATGGTGAATACAGGATACTAATATATCCTATCTTTTGTAAAACATTGAAAGACACATCATTGTTATAATGCTAAAAGCCAAAAAGAGGTAAAATTAATCAGGAAGCAGTCAAGGACTGCCAAATAGTACGCCGAAAAGAAATTAAGTTAATCATATAATAAAAAGATAATTGTCTTTTAGCAGACATTGACATTCAAATATACATGCATATCAAACGGCAATAATATAAGCATAATATACCCGTTTCAGAGGAGTTATTCACATTTGAAGTTTCAATCTTGTATTTCTTAAAGGAAGTCTGAAGAAAAATATAAAAGGCTGTTATATTAAGTAATTAATTTGTGTAGAAGAATCGTTATTGTAAATAACACTCCACTTAAATCAGATTTTAAAGTTTCAATTTTTTATTGCAAAGTTATTCTAGACAATTTCATTTCTATAAATGTCTTAGAAGTACTTCAACATTATACAGGAAATAGATGCCTAGCATGTTTTTAAACAAATGCTTTTAAGAAACACCGTATTTTTAAGAGAAATTTGAATTGGAGACGTAACTGAACAAACTGTTAGAAACTTAATTGTAATAAATGAAAAAAAGAACGGAAGAAAGAAGTTTATAGCAAATCAACCCTCATCTCTTTTTACGAGTGCAATGTAAGTTCTCTCTTTGTAACACTAATCGCAATATACTGCATTTCACAAACAGCGTGATATTAATTAATCGTTGATCCTGTGAAATAAATATTATTATTTCTTTTTATGGTGGGGCAAAACATACGAGGTAGATGTCGGTCTCTGATTTGTTCGCGATGTTCCCATATTCTTTTAGTTTTAAATTGCATTTAGCGGTAATATAAATGTTTGGTCAACAATGACCACATTTTCTAAAAGAAATTAAAAAATAATCAAAACACTTTTACACGCTTGAAAAGCAACAGAGCTTTCAGTGGATGCAATAAAGTAATCTACGATAATTGCTACTTCTGAGCAGTGCATGTCATCAAATTTTCAGTGTCAACAAAGGTATAGTGCGTTCTAAACATATTATTTTGCATCGAAAATCAAAGCATTATATACAATGTATATTTGATAACAGATGTGAGGGGACGAACAAGTTGATGAGCTTATGTTTGTACTATAGTACTGATTGCTTTCCGAGTTAGCAAATGTAGCGTTTAAATGGACTTCAATTAATTTACATCACAAAAACGATAAGTCGCTCGATTTGTCCAAGGTCAAAGTCTATAAATATTCAGAATTAACAAACAACTTTTTATTTATAATTAGATATATTTGTATTCTATCCTAAACATTTTTTATATCAAATGTCGGTCAATCACCATTATAACAGTCAATCTTTTGAAATACATATTCAATTCAATTCATCTTGACAAAGAAAAAAATAAGCATTTTGTCACTTTATACAACACTCAATGAAATAATTCGAAGGGTAAAATGTCCAATGAACAATATTTTTCCTGTATAGATCGTTATGGGAGATTTTAGCGGACATTGTATAGCAATCAATCAAAGAACTCGCTGATCAGAAAAAGTTTTTTGATCCATTTAGCGTGATGAATTCAGAACAATACTTGATTTTATCTATTTTAAAGACCATTGTTTTGCCTGATGTCCAAATGGTATTGGAACCTCGAGAGAGGTTAATTGAAAAGCATTACAAAGGCAAATGATTAAATTCAATCAATTTCCCTCAATCAAAATTGTTTCTGATTCTACTGATACATTTCTACTGATACGTAAAAAGTTGCCCCGTACTTCACTTCAGTGTTGTTATATTTTCTGGTCCTTCGGGATCATTGATGCCAACACTATTAAGTGTTTAGAATTGAGTACCGCTCAAGCCGGTGCTAGGGGGCGTGAGGGATGTTGCACTTATTCATTATCCCTCATGTACAGACTCAATCAAACCGAGTCTGCAATTCTTATGTTATTTTGTTGTGATTAATGCTTCCGAGGGATCACTTTGTTTCCAGAATTTATCTTCAGTCGGGATTGTCAAGCAGACACCTTATGTCAGGTAACATTATCTAAGTAACAACATTTGGCATTTTTCAACAATCTTCCGACAGTGCAAAATAGCACACTCATATATTTCTTTACTTGTACTTGTCGACGGTAGTGTTTTCCCCTAAGGCCAAAATGTTAAAGTCATCCTTTATTGTAATTTATCTTGTTGTGTTGTGTATGATAAACGATTTGTGTAAAAGTTACGCCTTGCATCGAAGAATTTCTATAAATAACGAAGAAAATATTTCAGAAGATAAACGTCTTTTGAGTATAATTATGTCAACACATTTTCTTATTTATCTTCACTAGCTTAACAGCTTTAAAATCGTCTTCAGTGTAAATATCTAAATAATGATTTAACTTAAAGTTTATGTATTATTATTTTCTGTATCCAATACCCTCGTGACTCTGAGGTTGTCTTTTGGAGTCGAGGTATCAGAATGGCAGCCACCGTTTATCTTTGTGTGATCGTATATGGCGGCTAAATTGGTTCAAATTTCTGGAGTCTATACATCCTGTGGTGTTGCATTAAGTGTGTAACTATCTAGGTTAGTCTAAATAATCTCTCCTGTTTCGGCGTCATATGACCTAAATGTGTTGGTGCGCCATTAAGCCACCCAAAACTGTTTGATGTCATCTAGAGTTAGACACATTTGACCTTTTCAACGAAGCCATATAAATGTTCCTTCGCTTTCCATGTGCACTGTCTAATTATAGAAATAAACACAAAAATGGTAACAATTTAGCAACCCTGACTATTGGTTCGAAATCCTATATGTTGTCTTGCATTTTTTCCCCTTTTATTAATCTATTTTAATTCACATGATTACACATGTAGTATTTTAATCATTTATGACTATAAGTGACAAATGTTTATATCAAATTATAAGTCTCCAAAATAAAGCGTGTTCTTAATCAACGTAAATAGCGTTTGGTTGATAATTTCCGTTAATTCTAAAGATGTAATATTCATTCGGTAAAAGGGGGTAATATATGTACTATAGTAATGAAATATTTCAGAAAGGACATGTAAGATGCTTAACAAATGACGTATATAGCGCTGAATGTGAAATGAAGAAAGTTGTTTTTTGACTTCCATACAAATTACTAAATCAATGTAACTGAACATGTCGCCTACACACAAAAGATAAATCAACAATCTAGGCAGTGAGTATTTTCCTTATTAGATAATTTGTATAGATACATTAACATATATTTTTGCGAGGTAATTAATTATGCCAGATAGTAGTTTATGGCATTCATTGTCCATAGATCAGTGCAGTCTTTTTGGTTTATGTCTATCTTTGAATGCAAAAAATGACCTTTAAGTGTATAAAGCTATATATCTGATGCAAAAAATTGTTGTTCGGATTTGTTTGGATTTTAAAAAGAATACTTCCAATGTATGAAACAAAGTGAAAGGCGCATGTTCAAAGTCATTGCTTAACGGATAAAACCCTGCTTAAAATATCAATATTTTGATATTCTGACCCGGAACATTTAAGAATTCTGTTTAAGTACATTATTCATGTGTGTAAAATAACAGAAACCTTCTATGTTACAAAGTTTTCGGGAATCAAACATATAATAATAGATTCAATATAATTTTACTGTTGATAAAGTTTATAAAAATATTTCATAAGATATACATTAATACCCTTTAAACGGGTGTTTTCGTATCTTTTTATGACGTTACCTACGCATGCAATAAAACAAGCATCGTGTCATTTTTTTTTCATTACGTAATGTTATTCCTACTTATAAATTCAAAAATGCATAAAACATGTGTATATGAAGAAATATGTGTAAAACTTTGCTAGATAACGTAGAACGATGTGTTCCAAAAGGTACATCCGTGGCCTATAAGTTACGGTCGTTGACTTCAAGCAACTTGACCCATCACCGATGTAGGTTCAAACTCAACCAGGATCTGTCACGGAACGTCGGTGACTATACACATGTGCCCGTTCGTGTTTGCAATAATGCACTCGATATATATTCGTGTTTCACTATCGTATTTTCGACCTTTAACCATCGTGGTTTCGTTGTTTCGTGAATTATTGACCACTAAACATTTTTTAATTAAATGTCCTGGGTATTCCCTCTAAGCTAAATTTGTCTTTAAAACAATAGAGAACGATCGAGCTTTAAATTTCACTTGTTGACACACACAAATATGTGTATTCCTTTCATTTGGCTTGATAAATGAGCTAAAGGCTGTTTCGAATTACCATGATTCAGGTTACATTAACAGACTCTCATTTTACTGGTTTCCTTTACAAAAGTTTGTTTATGAAAAGTATGAATGGAAAATTAATATGATGTCCAACTGATCTCTTATTTCCAATTTATTCATGATACAAAGTGTAGAAAGACGAAGGGCAATAGAAAAACAAAAATACATTTTTCCATACTAGAAAGTCGCCATTTGACCTATATATCCTGTTTTGGTGTGACGTAGACACAACGCCCCCCCCCCCCCCAAAAAAAAAGCATCGTCATTCCAATACTCACACTTAAGTCTTCCATGTACTTCTATTGCAAATAAATATTTTGCACACTTCTATTGGAAATAAATATTTTACATAACCTTTGTCATTAGAAAGGTACTTTTTTTAAACCAAATTTAAAACCAAAGTATTGCATAATTAAAACATCCAGGATTTATCTAGCACAAGTTTAAAAAGGTTCACCATTGTTGAGTAGATTTATTTTAAGACACTTCTTGATTAATATATCTTTTTTATAAAAGACGTCTCTAACAATATGATATAATACCAATCCTATCCACAATAAAATATATCATTATCCATAACAAAATAAATTATATTAGGAAATATGACAACAAGGGAAATATCTCTACGTAACTGAAGCACTTATGGAAAAGGTTTATTAAACTCTATATCATGAAGACATCACACATTCTTATACAAAAATTGCTTGATTTTCCCTAATTTTAGACTATAAAAAGGAAGCTGAGATATTCTTATCAAGATCTTTGAAGAAGTTGAACTATTTTCACGTGAACACGTCAAGATATTAATTTTCTGAGAGGTTATTTCTGAAATATTGGCGTCTTGTAACTGCTTTTTACTATTTTACTTTATTAGTTAGATGTGATTATGTGCTGCTATATTTAAATTTTTCATTTCAATGTTTGAATTACTATATACGTATGATGCACACGCCAGTGCATATTTAAGTAAAAAGGTGAGTCATAATCTTTGAAAAGACCAACATAACCAATTTTAAATGATACGAGCTCAGATTAGTTGAAAGTTTTCATAGACAACAGATACAGTAGTTACGGTAAGTCAACGTTCACGCTCTTAGCACCTGTTTACTTGTTAAAATCTTAACTAAAATAATTTGCAAAATATTCAATCAAAATTAAATCACCAGCAAATTTAAACAAAAGCTTTTTTCGCTTTCAAAATGGGAAGTTGTGAAATAATATAAGGAATTTAATGCAAATATAAATGTTCGCGTTCGATGACATTCATCGTTGATTGCATTGACAAAATACAAATACCTTGTTGTGCAAATACCAGCACTACGATTTTCTTCTCCGTAGATACTACAGCTCATCTAATTGGTGGAGCGGATATTTGTTGGATATGACATTTAAAGTCTGAAATGTATATGCTTCTTTTCTTGTTTTTTTGGTTTGTTTTATTTTGGGTTTTACGTCACATCGACACAGTATAGGTCATAACGCGACGTTCCAGCTTTACTGGTGTAGGAAGACCTCAGGTGCCCTTCCGTGCATTATTTCAGGCATGAGCGGGCACCTGAGTAGAACCACCGACGTTCCGTAAGCTAGCTGGATAGCTTCCTCAAATGAAATAATCCAAAGTCCATGTCGAACCCACAGCGGTGAGGGGCAAGTTGTTTGAAGTCATCGACCTTAACCACTCGGCCACGCACGCCTCTTCTTCTGTTGGTAGATAACATTACTGAAGTTTAGACTTTCTTCAAAATGTGTTAATAAGATTGATTTAATCATGTTTTTGATACAACAAACTCTCATAAAGTAACTAGAGATTTTCGTATCAAGTAAAACCAATCATATATTATTATTACTTCTCGTAATATTACCAAGGGAGAGTTTATGAAAAATATGTATCTCATAAATAACATATTGTCAATCTATTCTACAAAGAGAAACATCAATCATATCTTTCAGTTTTCCCGGCAAGAACACATACACAAAATATCTAATTCCACTTCAAAAAGGATATACAGAGTCGTTATTAATAACAGTATACATTTCATACGAAACATCACAAACATTTAGTAAGATAAATTGTCCAATTTATGTCGAAAAGTCGGATCATTTTAAATTGACTTTCAGATCCTTCATACCAAACAAAAAAAAAGAGAATCAAAATGAAGAAACATCTAGTAAGTTTTCATTACAAAGTCTCTTTTTCCCCAGCTGATATTTTACACTTGTTCCAACCCTAGTCTAACACTTATCAAAATAATTCGTGATCCAGACCACATTTAATTCTAATCGGATGCGTCTGAATGCAAGCAATGATTTATTAACTGCTAGTCAACATGGAATTGATAGAATATTTCTAAAAAATGATTATTTCTAAGATAACAGAACTGATTGATTAAGGAATATATGAATGTAGCTTGAACATAATGTGTGCGTAATTTAAATAAACTTTTACTTAAACCTGAACTCGGAAATACGCGTCTAAACGTATACACAAGAAAAGTTCATTTCTTACTAGAAATTCGAAAACTCTTTTTGTTATATACTGGATGGATTTCATGAACTTTACGACGAAATGTTTGAACGAAATGTTACCACCCAAATAAAGGTAGCAAATATGAGACTTAAACATATATCTTTAATAATTATTGAAATAAAAGGAAGGATAGTTCTCATTAATTAAGCTCAAATTGTAATTCAATAAAGGTTGTATGAATATTGCAAGAAACATTCATATTTACACCTGCGTGATTGAAGCTTCTACACATATTTATGATAGGTGAGTTACGTTAAGTACAGACATATTAGCGAAATATATTGAGAAAATTAAAAACTACCAAAACATCATTCATTTGTATTATAAATTTTCTTTACCTCGGCAATCCCATAGCGGCTTCAAAGCCGGTATATGCTAATTAGCAAGCACGGTTAATGTGACATACGGCATGCTCATAGCCTCGCACAATCAGTACAACCAAACCCGGAACGTGACAAGTTAATGGAAAACAATATATTTTTATCTATTTTCGGTATATCTTTCATCTTATGTCATAACCATTAGGAGTCGCAGCCAAATTTACATTTCAAAGTTTGCGAACCACATAGAGACATAGACGATGGAACGTACTTTTATTTTCGAAGAAAAGAGATAATGTCTGTTTCACATTCTGTAACATTTATCATTTATCATTGGGATCTAACATCAAAATTTCTGGGTGTTTTTTTTTATTTACTTACAAACTAACTATTCAAAACTCGATCGATAATAGAAGGCTTAATTAAGAAAAATGTTTATCCTGTACGCCTGTAAGACCTATGCATTGAGTCCATTATAATACTAATTGTAATAGACCATTTGGTCTCTATGACAAACCAACATTTTGCTCAATATCTCTCAGTCTGTAACTTATGGTAGAAAGCTTGAAAATTCTTCATACAATAACGTTATACAAGTTCTTCTTTTCAACCTTTTCCGAAGCTTGGTTTCAATTATTCTTTTCCAATATATATTTTTACAGTTTTTGATAAATTCTTGGTTGGAGGGTGAACAAGCAGGAAACATAAATATAATGTGAAAATAGTAACCATTGTAACAGCACATGGTATTTTACTAATTTTACACATCAGGAACTTGCTGTATCTTACGTTGATCCTGATAATGACAATGAATCTTGAGTAAGCGATATCTATTTCATGTTCAGATCAAGGAAAAAGAGTTGTTGGCTTTTTGTCAGATAACGTTTAATATTACTGTCTTTAAAGTATTGATAGCCATAAGTAAAGACACCATGGACAAAACAATGGTTGGCGGGATTATGTGGTCTATTCCATTCTGTTCCATTCCTTTCACTTATTACCGACTTTTTGCCTTGCCAAAATTACATTGAACGTTTTCATAATGATATTAATTTTGTGAAATAATAAGATAAACACAAATTAAAAAAACATTGTCTGATTACTGATATATTATTGTCACAAGAAAATTGCTTATACATGTATTCATATTAATCATTTCATGTCAGATTGTTTAAAATTTTACATTCAAATAACATGTCTCATTGCATATCGCCTGCAAGCATCTTATGTACTTTTCATTCTCTATAATGCCTTGAAACCTCCACTTTAATGTGTCTTTGAACTGCCAGAAATTATAGATATTAAAAGTGCAAAACATATTTGACAGACAGTAAAAGTACACGTAGACAAACTAAATCTTACCAGCGTTAAGCATGTGCTATTGCATTGTTTTAAAATGACATCATTCTCCTTTAGAGGTTCGTGCTGGAAACGTTGAAAAAAACACCTTTTATGTAGATTTTTTTTATGTTATGGACATGTTTGATAAAGTTTATACTATAATTCTGATTTTCCAGAATAGTCCGTTTTGTTAAACTGCTTTATATGATGATTTATTGATATTTATGCAACATATTGCATACAACTTTACTGCATTACCGGCCTCGACATTATTGTAAGCAAAATCATTCCTCGATATCGCCCCAGCCAGTGTTATATCCTCGTAACTATCTATTTCATAAAATTTATCTATTACTTATCTTTTTTGTGTGACAAATACTTTGTTTTAATCATTTTACTCATGGTTTTGAAGAAAAAAAAGTGCACTAAATTGATTTAGCAGAAAGAATTTTACCAATGAGTCAACGTCACATAATTTCTTGTTGAGTGTCGTTGATTAACTTCTAAATGCAATTCTGTAAAATAGCAGTCGAATACCCTGAATTGTTAGTTGAGGAGGAGTTATAAACTAAAAAAAGGTTAATGTTAACTTTCAAAAATAATTATATATAATGAAATTGCGATTTATAAGACAAATATCAAGTAGGTCGCTCTTAAAGTTCATCAATATCTAATTCGTGTTTTATAAATGGCATCAAATAATTGCCGTTTATTACAGCGAGTATTTAAAGTCTATTAGTCTAGTGTAAATATCCATGATACAGTAACCGTCCTGAAATGCTAATTCAAACAATTAAATGCGTGAACTTGGTTTATAAATTTTTCACGCAAAATGTATTTTGTATTCGTATCAACGGATGTTGCATTACAAATATACTGTTTTTACCTTGTTTGTACATTTCAATTATAAACACGCAAACCTTAGCATATATAAACAACGTTCATTTGGCATGCTTAGTAATCTATTGTTCCGATGAATAAAGATTTTGACTTAACCCACAGCATTTAAAGACGTTTTTACATGATTGATAAAATACCGAAAAGTAATAATGTAAAGTGACCTTGTGCTGTTTAAAAACTGCCTGGTGACGCTATACATATATAACAAAGCTGATTTATAGCCAGTACAAATTTACAGATAATTAAAGGGCACACTCATATATTTACTACTTATACTTGTCGATGGTAATGGCTTTTCAAAAAGGTCAAACTGTTACGATCCCCCATTTTCTTCTCTGTGATACTTGATTAACGATCTATGGAAGTGTTTTGCAATTCATCGAAGTGTGTAAGCATAAATAATACTTTTCTGTAAAAATGGATTGTAGGATAAGGAAGAAAACAATTCAAAAGATGTATATCTTTGACATTTTATCTATATAGTGGAGTTAAATTTGGTCTTAAATGCTCGGAATCAGTTTCTGTGCAAAACAAGGAGGCAGCTATATGACTAACGGCTTGTGAATAATGAAGTTATCGTATTGCTGCATGTCGCCCCTAGACAAGTTTGCCGTGTTCACCGCAGCCATATAAATATGTTTTCTTTGCATATCATTAGCAGCGCTGTCTCGTAAACAGAAACATATATTTATTATACTTCTCCGCTACGAGCAACGCGAAACAAAAAATGACAAGTTTAGTCTCTATATTATGCGACTTAGAGGATAGCCAAGTTATTCTATTTATCCAACATATTTCTTTTTGTAAAGATAGAAAAGTAAAAAGGAAGACTAACATTAAGCAGATAATTATTACATTTGATATTATTTCCAAGAAATGATCAAATACCTTTGCATCAAGGCTTACATTAAACTTGTCAAAAAAGTTGTTCACACATTATATGGTATCTGTATTACTTCGTGGCAAAAATAGAATAGTTTAATAATAACAATAAGCCATAAAAATGAAAGATGTTAGCTTCAATATTAGCCTCTAGTTATTTACCTTAACATTAGACCCACCAAATTTAGATTGACATGTGTTTGCATAATGCAATTAGTGCTTTGAATTTATTGGTCATTATATTTGTGAATATTGTAATATGGTAAATATTATTGAAACTCAATTTTGATTGTTTACTCCCTTTTTAAAATTCCAGATTTTTTTTTCAACCATTCCTTTATCGTTTCTGACACCTGCTTTAGTTGATTTTCTTCGCCGCTTTTTTTGCAATGGTTCGAAAGTGTTTCAATCATAACCTGATGTACACATCTTTATCAATTTAAGTTCGGATCATTCTGCTGTAAATGATTACCAAACTCTTTTATCTTAGAATGTTTAAAGGCAAACTGGTTTAAATAATCATAGGAATAATATCGTGGCAAAATAACGTAACTATGACTTTAAGAGAATGCCTTTAAATTACAAAGGAAAGTAATGAAAATAAAAAGCGCTCGTTGTTGGTCTTTTAACGATTTCTTTTCTGTTTTTATATTGTCATAAAATTGAATTTTTCCGTAGAAAATATAAGGAAATACCCGAAAATATAAAATTAAACGCTTACAGTAATAACAAATGAGAACTTTTCTATCAACTGTAAAAAAGTGCAAGGATCGGCAAACAGATTTTGTACTATTCAATAATCGTAACAAAATCTAGATTAAATTTCCGAAAGGACTAATAGCCTGGTCATTGCAAACCAAAAAGAACAAAAAGCAAGAACAACAACGAACGATAACAAAAAAAAGGAGATTGTCGTGTCCGGTCTTTTAAAATTTACAATTTAAGTCCAACAAAATAAAGTAAACTTTGCCTTCTGGGTTGCCTGCTGATGTGGCTTGATTGTGTCTGAGGCTGCGTTCTGTGAACGTCGTATTGCCTTGATGGTCTTTTTCTGTAAACATATATAGTATTGTTACGGTTACTTAATTGCTTTGATTTTGTTGTAACATATAAACTTGCATTTCAAAAAGATTCTTAATGTATGAATCTATTAACTGATTTCCATACTTCTATAACAAATGCCATCGTAACTTTATTTAATCAGAAGAAGAGAAATCTAAAGAAAATGAGTAAGAATCTTTAGAATAACATAGCGCTACTTAATTATTCATGATAATGTAATTTTAGTTTATGATACATTGTAAGATTGTTTAAATTCATTTTAAAATATAATAGTATAGCGGATGGGTGGTATTAAATCGTCGCATGTGAATTATCTTTTAATTTTCAGGTTTCGTGTCAAAATTGATTATTAAAAGTGTTTTTTACAATACCGCCAACTCAGCGACTATTTCAATTAAATATATCATGTAAAATTAATGGAAATTAATGTTTAAGTGCTCTTTAACTGAAAAGGGAATTATTTGTACGTTGATTACATAAAAAATTATTTAAGATAGTCATTGACATTTAAAACACGGTCGCGGTTTCCCTTATGAATTGTTAAAATACATATTTAGATCAAAACTCATTAAAACTTCAAATGTATCGTCAATATTGATATTTATATATCAATTCACAAACGGTTTTCTGTTAAATTTTATTTAATAAACATATGGGAAGCAGCTTCCCACATTATTCATCCAAATGTAATCACACATAGGCAGTTGAGGCTTAGTACAGGAACACGAAGGAATCAAGATTAAAAGATTTCTTCGTTAGAAAGTAAATGTTATAAGATATTCAACAAGGTGTAAAAGTACATACGAGTAATACTCACATTTTACAAGAATCTCTTATATATGTTTACGACAGATAATCGCTGCTTAAGTAAGTAATGTGTCTTTCTTAATAAATGCTTATCGACGAGGAAAAATCATGACATGCATAAGCAACAGTAACATAAAGATACAATATAGTCACTTTTTTATTTTTGCGATCTATTCTGTTAAGAGAAAAAGCAAAACCGTAGAATGTATGGTAAAACTGACAAATTAGGTTTACTATTTGCATAGTTCTCATTTACTTCGAGTTAGATATAGTGATAAAAACGTCAAGGTTGTCATCACTTTAACTTATCTAATTTTAAGGTTGAAATAACAAAAATACCAGAGAATTATAAGGAAAACAATACACATATGTAGTCATATTAAGTGATATATTTAGTATCTATCATGATTCAGAATTTGTTATTTTGTGCCCGCAAACCTATTCCATTTACATAGAATTCTGATAGTTAAATACAATTCTATCTTCAAATATTCAAACGTCAGCTTTGTACTATTGCTGGACGAAATGCATATAACATAATATTCAGGCATATTGCATAATACGAAAGGCATTGTCCAGTGGTCAAAACTGTATTGCTGATATTATTAATATGTCATCCTATTGACGTAACCCGACAAGTTAAACGTACAAACATATTGAAGCTGAATGCCTACATATGAACCAAAAAATGAAAATAAACTTTAAACTAAAACATGTATTAAAATTTTAAGAAAAAAAATAATGTAAAAATTTCACAATTCAAGTAATGATTTCCATATTATATACAATGAATGATTTATTTTGCAGTATTTATTACAATATTTGTTCTGCGTGCCTCTCGCAGTAAGGGCTATTTCTTTATTATTTTGAGTGGATTTCATGCCGTTTGTAATGTGAAATGTGAAATTACGTTTTTGTTGTTCACTTGTCAACATTCAAATTTTATTACATTTTTTCGTCATTTTTTTTAAATGAGCATGAATCTCGAGGCATGCTGATTTAATATATCTAAAGGTCAATTACATAATTACATACTGTTACGTGTAATAGATGATCAAGAGACAAAAACGTATTTCAGTTATTCATAAATGACCGTATATACTTGCCCATTTGATTTATGTATGACGGCACAAAAAGACTTTGATTTAATGATTCGTCTATTGACATGATGACCTGATGCTGTTTATTTTGCCACGTGATATTCCTAAACATCACCCATGTATTTAATTAGAACAATATAAGATGGAACATGTGACTTGGTGGATACAATATGTGTCCAAAACAGAATGTAAACTTGTTTATTCATCAAATAGTTTAAATTTGTCTTATTTTTCCGATAGCCAAAGCTGGCAATGCAACAGGCTAATGTACATGTGTATTGAATGCCATTTAGTTTTTCTTACCCGACTTAGAGCTATCAACCAACTTTCCTTTTTTAAGTGACCTTTGCATTTAGTTCATACAGAACAGAAACATATGAAGTAAATATAAAAAAACTTTAATGCGTATGACAAAGTACGCTTCATACAGAAGCATGTGTATAATAAATAATTCCTTTGATTGACAGTAACTCTACATGTTAAGTTTAATCAATTTAAACGAGGCACTTTATTTATTTTGCCATTCCTGATTTTGTTGGTAAGTAAATCTTGTTGGGTCAAATCAAATTACATTGAATTTAGTTCTCAATTTTAATGACACTAAAGTTTTTTTTTCAGTGTTTGCAGTCTACAAAACTATATTTTGAAATATGTCATCATTTGATATCTCTCTGACGGGCATTCTAGAAAGACACGGAGTTCTTATTCTGTAGCTTCCATTGAACCTACTTTCTTCCGGACTATCATTATACATGTATATCCAAGTTTGTATAAATGAAACTTTGAGTTGAGTGTTATATTATATTTTGAAACCGCTATGGTATCTTTAAATTTCTCTCGATTAAAAAAATTTAATTACAAACATGGATCAATTTACATCGCAATACCATCACTGATAAAAGTTATCGAAAGGTGTTTGCTTTTTTATATAGATTTATATTAGAAAATATCAACCAAAACTAGTATTCAATCAAATTCAACAGTCTTATACTGTCCGTTTCAAAACTCACCACAACCTCCTTCAATGTTGTTGTGATTTTAAAGCATATATAAGAATCAGTTTATTCCACTGTTCTTACTGTTTTTTTTCTGATGATAATCTACAAGTTATAAGATATATTGAGTTAAAAGAGTTTCTGGTTATAAATACGCTATTTTCGTGCACGTTTCATTATAATACAGATTTACTTACTTATTCGATTGTTGAAACATGACATTAGAGTTTGCACGAAATATATAAGATCATAACCCATCTTAAATGTACTTCAAGTGTTGAACCAATATCTATTTTCTGTACCAAATGAGTTTATGATGTCAAAATCCTATAAGATGTATTCGAAGAGCTTAGTTTCATAATCCCGTTTTAACTTGTCATCTTAGTTGTTTGACATCTACAAATAGGATTTCTTTACCGTGAAGCGGCAAAACGAATGAGCACAAGTCAGAGAAAGCATTTAAAATACCAGTTAATAGATTTCCAAAGAAACAACAAACGAATGAATTCATGTATTAACGTTTCCTTCGGTGTCAAAGTACAAACATTATTAAACAATATAGTTATTATATTAAGCCAAAATGAGAGAGTACGTGTACGTATGTGTGCGGGCGTGCGTCAGTAAGTAATATTTCATTCACCTTTATCTTTTAAGTAATATAAAATGCCATGGTATACAGATTTATCTATTTAAAGTTACAATAATTAATTTGAATTAATAACTGATCAATTCCGTAAATGTTAATCAAAACAAATGGTCATAGAATGACGCATCCATTTCCAAGACAAAAACTAACTTTTCTCAAGCTAGTGCGCTTCCGGATAATTTAAATTATCAAACCAAAACAACAAAATGCAATTACTCTACGGAAAGTATTTAGATTTATGCTAGAATACCACTGAATACCAAGTGGCAATTGTGCAAATGTAATGTGTTAAGGATACGCAAACGACAGTTAAGATAATATGGAAAAGGAATGATTCCTCTTACGCAATAACACGCCAATATCACATACAAATTGCAGGTTCGGTTTGAGTTTGTTCATTACAAATAATAGTAAATATATAATATTACTTTCACCCACTAATACCGACGTAAGTGTTATTCTATTTTCAACACGCAATAATCTGCATCCGTTCTGTGCTTCAAACACTCTGGTTTGATATTGTTTCAATTGGCAATTCTTCTGCAGGATAACAATAAGTATTAAATTAAGGTTATCAAAAAGACAAATCCTCTGACAACAATGCAATCAACGGCAATGATAACAAATTGATGATCTGCTTATCGAATCATTTTTACGAGCTATTTTCAGCTCTAAGCACCCGCATATGCTGTATTCAGTTTTAAAATACGGAACTGGTATCATTTTGTCAAGTGGACAAATATCTTTATTGTGCCAAATAAAATATAAAGGCATAAACAGCTCAAGTGTTCTGTTTCAGTTCTACACATTTAATTTCCAATTAAACAAATCATGAAAGTCAACACATATAATTGGGTAAATAATAATTGTCTCTCGGCTTATCATAATTGCCATTTTATTTCTCAAAACAATCAATACTATCATAATTTTTATTTTTTCAAATACAATCACTTCGTTTAAATTCTACCAAATACCAGTACCACCTGAACAACATTAGATTGTTTTTATGTTGAATCATAAATGCTTCAGTGTTAAAACAGTCATTCAAGAATGTTCGAATATATTATGACTACAGAACTGCTGTATGATATTTTATAACACATGCCGAAAACGAGCTTTTGAAATAGAAAATTAGAAAACAAAAATTGGCAAGTTCTAAGACTTGAACACTGAACAGCCACTATGTCGCTCTCAGTGCAAGCAGGCTCAACAAAAATTCTTTAACTACTAAGCATAATACTTCAAAGCATAAGCAACATACAGTGCGGACAGACATATTTTATTTTTTTAAAATTTAATATTTGACCTCTTGTGGCCTTGACTTTCATTTTGCGCAAGACAATTCAACTCACAGTGGAGAACATTTGTCCCAAGTTATATATAAATACCGCCACGCATGTAGAAGTTACGCTTCGGACAGGGGTTTGCACCGACTATTTTACCGAAATTTACTGTAGAACATTCATGTTTTGTATCCATGTTACGTCATGAGGCATCATGGTTTTTATGTGCGAATGCCACATGCACGAAATCAATTTTTAACGGCCAAACTTCTTCTTAACATAGCCGCATAATATTGCGTTCCGAGACATATCATTCTGTGTGTGTACAATATTCATGTATATTAAAATAACAGGAACAATTACAGTGCCGACCTTATAATTATGGTTTCCTTATAGAGATTTAGAAATATGATAATTATAATAGCTTTAAACTATTAAGATAAATATTCCTCAATACTGTAAGAAATTGAATATATGTTTTATTTGTTCAAGGATACTAGTGTTTACTGTAATTGCTTTTAACTGTATATATAAATTTGTACCGCCGAACCAGTATTATCCAGAATTCATCACACTAGATGAACAATTTATCTTCAATTTGTATTATTGCTATGAAATGTCCGCTAAAATCTTCCTTGACAAAGACAAACAATATTGGAAATAAATTGTTCTCATATTCGATGGTAATGGCAGTGGTGCTTTTTCTTGTTAAATGATGAGTTTTCACTTTTCGTTCTCTGACGTCACATTATACGATTTAAAAAAAATTACGTAAATGTCATATATACGATAATCTCAATACAGTATTTATAACGTATTCTTATACAAACCATCAAGAATCGATATACTTCTTTTGATTTTAAGATTATCAATACAAACGTGATTAATCAAAATCAGTATTTTTATTATGTAATTTACGTCAGTATATTTTTCATTATAAACAAATATAACAATCAGAATGAATTTAAAAGATACTTTCTCTACGTCGGGGAAGTCGTGTTGCGGAATGACATATAAAAGGACCAACTTTTGTATGTGTGTAAGTACAAAATTATAACACCTTTCCTCATATCTGGTCTAATGTTTATGTTTAAGAAAAAGGTTAATATGTTGTTTTATCTTCCTCTCCGATAAACATTGTACCAGCGTAATAAACTCTTGAAAGATTGTTTCAAAGCCCATTAAAACCTGCATGTAAATGTGTGTTTGAATCAGTATTACGTAGAAAACATATACATGCAAAAGACAAAGTTAGAGCAATATAATTTCTGAACACTAAAAATAGCAACTACGTTTAAATAAAAAAATGTTAAACATTCATGCATGTTTTTTCCTGTTTCTGATATTTTGTCACTTAAATAGCACCTGTTTTATTTATTACTTATCAAATACCTTAAATCCTTCTTTGAAATGATGGTATTTTTAAAGAAAAAAATGATGTCAATCTTCTTTAAGATGATGATGAATGAGTTTCGCTTACGACCACAATGATATCCTATAGAAAACCCATGTATAAAATCGACCACCTCTTAAAAGATATCATTATTGTCATTCACATTATCAATTAAAGCATTATTGTACTATCATTTTGGAAAAGAACTGTTCTTCGATTTGAGAATACTGATGTTCTTATGAACGATTTTTGAAACGAAACTACAATGGGTATGGTATAAATATCTTTTCAAAGAACATTTTATTGTAAGCATTAGTAAGCATTTAATTACATGATAATCATCGTAAAACACATTTAAGGAATATATAGAAATAAAACCAGAATGAGAAGTAAGTAAATACAGTAGTAATATCCTACGATGATATAAACATCTTTTTAAAGAACATTTTGTCGTATAAATACATTTTTATGAAAAAATCAGTAAGCATTTAATTACATGATAATCATTTTAAAACACATGGAATAGAATAGGAAAAAATAAAAACCTTTAAGAATCACCAAATAGACATTATTGAGAATGTTGTAGGCCTGCTTTGAATGATTCTTTTCAAGGACGGTAGTGGTAAACCCAAGCCAGTGTTTAAGACAGAATCTTAAATTCATCGTTTCGGTATACACCTGTCAAGAACACCGAGGTTCGGATGATATATCTGCGCATCAAGCATTTTTAAAATATATGCTTATGAATACGACGAAAATTCCTTTAAAACTTTAAGACTTAATTAAAGTACTCATAATTGATAGAGTTGTTATATAGCATGTCTTTCGTTGTTATTTTTCATTTTATTATGTAACTTGTAATCCCACTAAAACGTTTGCTTGGTGTATACAACAAGAACTGCCACTGTCATGGCGTGAAGACCTCCGCATACCACTTTGTCAGAATCAACAGTGGTCATTTAGAGCTCAAGGACAACCTCCCTGCCAAATCTGAGGGTAGTGAGCTAGTGCAGTGCTAAATTATGTTTTCTTCATTTTTTGGGGCAAACGTCAAAGTGACCTTTACCTTTGACCCCAAAACTGAAACTGTCACTACATGACCTGAATATCCCCAATCATGCAGCTTTTCCTGGGGTTGTTTTATGATGAATATATGAGAACAAAATTATAAGCTTCAAATGTGACAAGAGCCATGTCAACATGGCCATCCCCCGCCGAATGTGTTTGCTCATTGGAAGAATGTACAAGTAGTAGAGCAGAATAATTCCATTTTAGGAGGTCTTTTGGTAATGAAAACTGATGGCTATAGTGATTACAGATTTGAAACCTATGTGAATACTGATGGCTGAATATAACAAAGGGCAATTACTGAAAAATAATGCAGGGTAGGTTATCATTCTTGTGTGCTGCATCCATCCTCAGCAAAATCTATCCACCTATGAAGTTTCAAGTTGATACCTCAAATACTTTTTGAGAAAAAAATTGAATTGAAAAATTAAGTATGAAAAATAACAAAGGGCAATAACTCAAAAATTATAAAAGGTAGAGTTATCATTCTTGTGCCCTGCACACCTCCTGAATTAGATCTATGCCCTATGAAATTTTCATAATGATATCTCAAAGGCCTTTTGAGTTATGCTCTGGACAAAAATTAATTTTGAAAAATAAAAAAAGGGCAATAACTAAACATTTATGCAGGGTAGAGTTATCGTTCTTGTGCACTGCACTCCTCCTTAATGAGATCCATCCACCTATGAAGTTTCAAGTTGATACCTCAAATACTTTTTGAGATAAACTCTTGACAAAATAGTATGAAAAAGAAACAAAGGGCAATAACTCAAAAAATTGTACAGGGAAGAGTTATCATTCTTGTGCACAGCATTCCTCCTCAATAAAATCTATCCACCTATGACATTTCATGTAGACATCTCAAACACTTTTAAGTTATGCTCCACTCGGGTGAAAAATTAGGTATGAAAAATAACAAAGGGCAATAACTCAAAAATTATGAAAGGTAGAGTTATCATTCTTGTGCACTGCACACACCCTGAGTGAGATTTATGCACCTATAAAGTTTCATTTTGATATCTCAAAGGCTTTTAGAGTTATGCTCTGGACAAAAATTAATTTTGAAAAATAACAAAGGGCAATAACTCAAAAATTATGCAGGGTAGAGTTATCGTTCTTGTGCACTGCACTCCTCCTTAATGAGATCCATCCACCTATGAAATTTCAAGTTGATACCTCAAATACTTTTTGAGATAAACTCTTGACAAAATAGTATGAAAAAGAACAAAGGGCAATAACTCAAAAATTGTATAGGGAAGAGTTATCATTCTTGCACACAACATTCCTCCTCCATAAGATCTATCCATCCTATGACGTTTCATGTTGATATCTCAAACACTTTTTGAGTTATGCTTCACTCAGGTGAAAAATTAAGTAAAAAAAATAACAAAGGGCAATAACTCAAAAATTATGAAAGGTAGAGTTATCATTCTTGTGCACTGCACACCTCCTGAGTGAGATCTATGCACCTATGAAGTTTCATGTTGATATCTCATAGGCTTTTGGAGTTATGCTCTGGACAAAAATCAATTTTGAAAAATAACAAAGGGCAATAACTCAAAAATTATGCAGGGTAGAGTTATCATTCTTGTGCACTGCACTCCTCCTCGATGAGGTCTATCCACCTATGAAGTTTCAAGTTGATAACTCAAATACTTTTAGAGATATGCTCCGGACAAAAATGTCGGACGGAAGGACGGACGGACGGAAGGACGGAAGGTCGGACGGACGGACGGACGGACGGACGGAGACTATTTCTATATCCCCCGCCGAACTTTTTCGGCGGGGGATAAAAATGTCAAAATCAACAGCACATATGATAGGCATTCTTAAGCATTTGAGTGGACAAACTTATTGTAGTAAAAGGCCCTGTGATCTTGACCTTTGACACAGCAACCTCAAAATCAATAGGGGTCACCTCATGGTCATGATCAACCTCCATGCCAAATATGAAGACTATTTGTCAAAAGATTCTCAAGATATTGGGCGGACAAACTTTTTTAGTTAAGGCCCCTGTAACCTTGACCTTTGACCTCAAAATCAATATTGGATATAAAGACTGTTGGTCAAAGGGTGCTAAAAATTGTGTGGACCAGCTTTCTTTAGTGACCTAGTGAATTCAAAATCAATAGGGGTCATCTACAAGTCATGCCCAACCTCAATGCCAAATATGAAGACTACTGACCAAAACGTTGTTACGCAATTGAGCAGACAAGCTTTTTGAGCTTAAGGCTTCTGTGACCTTGACCTTTCACCCAAAGATCTCAAAATCAATAGTGGTCATCTACTTATCATGACAAACCACCATACCAAATATGAAAACTGTGGGTATAGGGATCTTAAGTTATTGGGCGGACAAGCTTTTCTTAGTTAATAGCCCTGTGACCTTAACCTTTGACCAATTGACCTCAAAATAAACAGGGGTCATCTTCTAATCATGACTGTTTCATGCCAAATATGAAGACTGTGGGTCAAAGGAATCTTCAGTTATTGGGCAAACAAGCGTTTTTAACCTCAAAATCATTAGGGGTCATCTACTCATCATGACTGAACTCCATGCTAAATATGAAGACCGTTGGTCAAAGGAATCTTCAGTTTTAGGGCGGACAAGCATTTTCAGTCAAGGTCCCTGTGACCTTGACCTTTGAAGTTTGGTTTGTTTGGATTTTTACGGCACGTCAACACATAACTGGCCATATCGTGCCGAATGCTATTAAAGGCTTAAAATGTTATGTAAAACTTTGTTAATGACAATAGAAATGAACCAATTAGATCCCAGAATACAAGTTTATCTCTTTCAAATAATCAATTATGTTTTTTGATGGAATTGTATTAAAAAGTTCTTTGAGTGAATTTACAGAATAAAATCTATTACAGGCCTGTGAAAAATCATGACACTGAAGAAGAAAATGCTTGACAGTAACCTTTTACATTACAACCTACACAGAAAGGGGCATTGTCATTTGTAAGGAGATAAGAGTGGGTAATTTTAGTGTGTCCAATTCGGCATCGAAGAAGAACTGTTTGATCACGACGGTTCGACAGAGATAGAGATGGTGACACATCAAGAGATGGGTTTATATCGTGAAGTTTATTTAAAACGGCATTGTCCCAGTTTGCTTTCCATTTAGATGATACGAGTTTACTATACATATTTATACGGACGGTTCAAAAGAATTTCTCATACTTTTCGATCGATAGCAGATAAGAAAATCGTCTACATATAGAGAACAATCTATGCCTTGTGTAAGAGCGCTAGCAATATTGTTTATTTTAAGGCCAAAAAGTGTAACAGAAAGTATGCTTCCTTGAGGAACACCTTGTTCTTGTTGGTGGTCCTGAGAAAAAGTTGAACCAAGTCTTACTTTAAAGTGCCTATCGTTTAAAAATCCAGAAATGAAAAGAGAAAGTCTGCCATTAAGTCCAGCATTCTTTAGATCTTTTAGGATACCATATTTTCAAGTAGTGTCGTAAGCCTTCTCAAGATCAAAGAAAAAAATTGAAACCAGGTGTTGTTTATTTACAAAGGCTTCTCTAATAAAAGTCTCAAGTCGTACAAGATGATCGTTTGTACTTCGCTGTTTACGAAAACTGACTGAAAATTAGTGATAATTCCATTATTTTCTAGATACCAAACTAGCCGATTATTTATCAGTCTCTCGAATGTTTTGCAGAGGCAACTTGTAAGTGAAATTGGACGATAATTTGTAGGGTCAGTTGAATCTTTTCCAGGTTTAGGGATAGGAATAACCAACGCATTTTTCCAAGTGTTGGGAAATTCACCAGATACCCAAATTTTGTTAAAAATTTCAAGAAGCAAGTCTAGGGATTGGGGTGGTAAATGTTTAAGAAACTGGTAGTAAATTTCGTCCGGGCCTGTAGCACTATCTTTTGCAGTTTTGATTGAATAAATTAAGTCATCAATAGAGAAAATGGAATTATAGTCTTCGTCGTTTGTTGAAGCAAAATCAATATGCTCTTTCTCAGCTTTACTTTTATAATGTTGAAATTTATTTGAATAATTGCTTGAAGAAGAGTTCTTTTCAAACGTTTTAGCCAAAGTTTTTGCAATATCCGTTTTTGTTTTGGCATATTGGCCATCACCAGTTTTTAAGTGAACAGTTGGACCCTTTTTATACTTACCACTTATTTTTCGTACTGCATCCCATACTTTCCTAATAGGAGTATTTGAATTAATATTTGAAACATAAGATTGCCATGATTGGCGTTTAGATTGACGCACTGATCTTCTAGCTTTGGCTCTAAATATTCTATAATTTTCAAGGTTTTCTGTTGTACATGTTGTAGGGCTATGTTCAAACTTTTTGAGTGAAGCTTTACGTATACGAACGGCTTTTTTACATTCATCGTTAAACCATGTTTTTTTTGATTTTGTTACTTTTATAAAAAAATTTTAATGGAATAACTTTGCAGGCAATCGTATGTAATGCTGAAGAGAATGTTTCAGCTATATCATCAGAGGTGAAATCAAATTCATTTTTTGTTAGGTCAATAGAACAGAGCCTAGTAAATGTTTCCCAATCTGCTTTCTTAAATTTAAAAATTTGACGTCCTTCATCTGGTATAGAGTCATTTGATGTTAGTAACAATGGATAATGATCACTGCCGTACTGGTCATCTAAAACCTTCCAATCGAAGTCCAAGTATATAGCAGAGTGGACAATCGAGAGGTCGATGCAAGAAAACGTACCTGTAGCTGGATGTAAATATGTAGGTGACCGATTGTTTAATAAACAAAGCTGAAAGTTATCTATCAATTTTTCAGTTATGTTACCCTTATTATTTGTAGATGTACTGCCCCACATAGGATTGTGAGCATTAAAGTCGCATAACAAAAGAAAAGGTGATGGTAATTGTCGAACAATACTTTCAAGTTCATCACTTTTACCCTTTTATTTGGGGGAAGGTAAAAGAAAAAATTGCATTGGGAGTAAGGCACCCACAGCTAAAACTTGTAATCTTGTGTTTAAATTTTAATTCTTTTTTAGGAAAGTAATTTGCGATAGCAAAGCTTGTACCACCTTATGTTTGGGGTTCTGTGCATATTTAAATTTTAAAGTGAATAATTTTTATAGAAAAATATTAAATTTTTGGAAATAACATAGTCTCCTGAAAACATAATACATTTGGAAGAATTTTGAAATAGTTAAAAAAGATCATTGTAATTTTACTTAAGACCCCGGAATTTCCCTTAGAATAGAAACCCCGACCCCTTTTTTATATTTTCGGGGTCGGATCAAAAGATGCCCCAATTTTAAATGTGAGAAATTATACCCCAACCGTGCAAAGGGGGCGGAGGGGTGTTCACATTTTCCCTTATCCCCCATTTCAACTAATAAACCGAGTCTGCAATTCTCTTGTAATTTTGTTGTGATTAATGCTTCCGAGGGATCACTTTGTTTCCAGAATTTTTCTATAATCCATATTAAAAAATATTTATATTAAGTAGGAAACTTTATTGGACTTCTGGCATTCGGAGTTCGAGGAGGGGAGAGGTATAAATCCTCATCCTCCATCAATTCGGTGTCGTGAAGTAGGTCGAACCGATTTTCTGTGTTGATCGGGTTCCACATTGCTTTTTTCACCCGATCTGTGATGACAATTCGCTCTTTAGGCGATTGTTTTTGATAAACTTTCTCAGATGATGCTATTTGATTGTTTGCAGTTTGCTTCTTTGGAGAAGACTTTGATGGTGACTGAGTCTGCACAGAGGTAGACTGTTTACTTTGTGGAGCTGTTTGCTTTTTTGGTAATGGTAACTTAAGTGGCGGGCATTGGCATAAGTTGACTTGTACAGAGTCAACCATCTTAACAGACTTTGTTACTGCAGCTGAATACGACAGTTGTTTTGGTCCTTGTGATTCAACAAGCTTTCGTGCATCTTGAAAGGAAATATTTTGCGTATACTTCTGACGAAGAATTTCTTTTTCCTTTAACCACAAGGGGCATGACCGGGAGGTGGCGTAATACTCTCCTCCACAATTTGCACATTTAACAGGAACGTTACAAGTCTCATTTTTGTCATGGTTTGAGCTGCATCTGCGGCAAATAGTCTGCCTAACACAATTTGATTCATGATGACCAAATTTGAAGCATTTGTAACATTGCATTGGGTTTGAAATGTAAACCGCAACGTGAACGTTAAGGTAACCTACTCGTATCGATGATGGGAGAATGGGTGTGGAGAATGTTAGAATAAGGCTATTCGCTGGCAGTCGTTTACCATCTCTTGTAGACTGAATGCGCTTGACATTTGACACCTGCTGTGATTTTAACTCCTCAGCAATATCTGCTTCTAGCATTCCAGCAAGGTCAGAACATCTGATGACGCCCTTGCTGGAGTTTAGAGACTGGTGTGGTGTGGCAGTTGTGTCAATGTTTAAAAAGCTGGTACATTTCAGAATAATGTCTGATTGTTGTTGCCGCTCTACCTCTATCAAGAGTCCTCCATTGCGGAGTTTCTTGACAGATTTAGGTGTTCCAATTAAAGCCGAAAGTTGTTTTTCTATAATGAAGGGGCTAAGTTCAGTAAGTGATTTGGAGCCGTTTGATTTGATTATTAGAAAATGGGGAAAACTTCCATCAAATGAAATGTTACCACTTGAATCTTCTTGCGATTTTCGTTTTTTTGTTTGTGTATCCATGATTAAAGATATTAAATTTCGTCTCCCGGGTTCCCCAGCCACCTCGGACTCCAACATGGGGATGTGCGATGGAGACGGATATCCAGTCTCCGCACATCAAGAATACCAGAGAGATATACTCGCATAAATTGCAAATATTTACAACCTATACAATTAGCCCATTAGCCACCGCCTTCTTGGATATGTTATACTGTATTTATAATGCATACATGAAATATTGTTTTAACATAACGGCACCAATCATAGCAGTTTTAGTAGGAATTAAAGGTAAACTAGAAACACAAGTAGGAATAAAATTTATTTTAAATATTTTGTGTGCATTGAATTGTATTTATTTCGGGACCGTGTAAGCTCAATGAAATTTTCAAGTATTTAAGAAATTTATATCCAAGGGCAAGGCATGACCAGCCGATTGACCAAAGCCGGGCTCACTTGGTCACCCGTCTACCCTAAATTAGAGGCCAAAGTAGTGTGTTAGGAGTACTGGAGATCCCTGGGTATCCTTCAACTACCAGGACCCTCTTTTCTAGGTTACGGGACGCTGCCCACGGCAAACAGGCAGTCTGGGTGTTGGCCATATGTCCGTCATACAGGCGCACAGCAGCCCACCCCCATAACGGACATATCTTACTCCTCCTCACCACGTAGAGGTACCCAAAAGAAGAGGGACCTTTGAAGTAGTGACCTTAAAATCAGCAGGGGACATATACTCATAATGACTAACCTCCATGCTAAATTTAAAGACTGTGGGTCAAAGGAATCTTAAGTTATTGGGCGGACAACCTTTTTCAGTCAAGGCCCCTGTGACTTTGACCCAGTGACCTCAAAATCAATAGGCGTCATCTACTCATCATGACATACCTCCATGCCAAATATGAAGACTGTGAGTCAAAGGAATCTTAAGTTATGGGGCTGACAAGGTTTTTCAGTCAATGCCCCTGTGACCTTGACCTTTAAACTATTGACCTCAATATCATTAGGGGTCATCTACTCATCATGACTACCCTCCATGCCAAATATGAAGACAGTAGGTTGAAGGAATACTAAGTTTTTTGGCGGACAAGCTTTTTCAGTCAAGGCCTCTGTGACCTTTGACCCAGTGACTTCATAATCAATAGGGGTCATCTACTCATCATGACTAACCTCCATGTCAAATATGAAGACTGTGAGTCAAAGGAATCATAAGTTAGTGGGCGGACAAGCCTTTTTAAGTCAAGACCCACGTGACCTTTACCTTTGAACTAGTGACCTTAAAATCAATAGGGTCATCTTCTCATCATGACTAACCTCCATGCCAAATATAAAGACTGTTGGTCAAAGGGATCTTAAGTTCTTGGGCGGACAAGCTTTTTTCAGTCAAGGCCAATATGATCTTGACCTTTAACCAAGTGACCTCAAAATCATTAGGGGTCATCTACTCATCATGACTAACCTCCATGCCAAATATGAAGACTGTGACAAAGGAATCTTAAATTATGGGGCGGACACACTTTTTTAGTCAAGGCCCCTGTGACCTTGACTTTTGACCTTGAAATAAATAAGGGTCATTTACTCACCATGACTAACCTCCATGCCAAATATGAAGACTGTAGGTCAAAGGAATCTTAAATTATTCGGCGGTCAAGCTCTTTTCAGTCAACGTAATAGAATACCTAATACTTATTTTCTGAACATTGTCGTTTTTAACACACTCAGAAATAATATTAAAAAATAACTAAACTTGTAGGTCACTAACAACAAGTGGTATAATTATAATATCTCCTCAAGACAATATTCCGATATAATAATAATATTTTTAAAGCATTATAATCTTGAATTAATAATGATGAAATGCTTGTGGTATATTTACCTTTATATCACATTTTCACTTGACAATGCATTTGACATTCTTACAAAAAGCGTGTTTTAAATGGGATTTTTTTATTACATTTTTTTATGTTATTTTATTCTTTCAATAAACATGAAAAAGAAACTATCGCTTGATTACTTAGTATCAAATATTCTATATACTTCTATCTTAGATATCAAATATTTGGAAAAAAGTGATACCTCGAATGTATTAAAATAAGCAATGTAATTTCAGTTTGATGAAGTCTGTACATGAGGGATAATGAAAAAGTGCAATTTGCCTCGCGCACCTAGCACAGACTTGAGCGGTACTCAATTTACAACACTTTAAAGTGCCCGAAGCACCAGAAAAGCATAACAATCACTGAATTGAAGCACGGGGCTACTTTTTACGGTTGCCATCCAACACTTGACACCTGCTGTTGTGATGTATACATATCTGGAAAAAAGTGAAAATCCTAAAAATAAAATTCTTTAATGATCAACATTGAGCCGCCATGCACAGGAAATGAAATAATGTTCATAGAATGCACACCTTCGGTACAATTATTACCATGAAGAAAATACAAGAAAAAAAGGGAGAAAATTCTATTTACTATAACAGAATCTTGTTTAGGTAGAAAGTCTTATCAAATTAAGTACTTGTTTAGAAGGACCTTTTACTACAAGTAATTAAGTTCTTTGAAGGTTGTATTTGCACACTAATTACTATAAGTGTTGTCTAATTAGGTTATAAACAAACATATCGATGCAGCAAAAGACACAATGGGGAGTTACAACAAACACAGAGAATGAGATCAATAAACCACAAGAATGATATCAAAATTGATAATTAACTTCGGATATCCGTAAAATGCACTTCAAATAATGGTTCTAAAAATACTCTCCTTTTTGTATAATAACTAATATTAGCAGTTATTAGTTTATTACTCCTGATTCCCTTTTCTCTAAAACTGAATAAAGAGGAAAACCCACACTGTCATTAGAAGTTATAGCAATATAAAAAGCATAAATTACTGGAAACACTTAATGGACACTAAAAGCTTTTATAACATTGTTGTCTGTGGTAAAAATATCTAATAACTTTAAGAGTGATATTGTGATTAAAGTTTCACTGCCGTCAGCATTTGACCTCCAATGAAGACAGAAATTTCAGAGAATTAAAAGAAGAGAAAAAACATACTGATATGCTATTCATGATATGCGCATTCTTGAATAATTTTCGTACCTGTTATTCACCTCACCATTCCTATGCTGATATATGTCATGTATTGATATATTTTTGACAATTATGTTTCTTATTTGCAAATGAGTCAGTCTATCTGCATAATTATGTTAAAATTTATCTGATGACAAACATATATTCAAACCATTTGATTGTTTTTGTTTTTCCTTTGTCTATAATTAGACTACACGAAAGTGTCATACTAGTTATATCTACATTAAGTAATTGCCGGGGTCCAAGGAGCTATTTTTTGATGTCTTAAGTTTTCACATCAGTTTTCATTCAGAGAACAATTAATAAACAATGTTGTTTTTCGTACCTACTGTGTAAATAAAAACTTTTTTATACATTTGTTGAATGAAAACATTATCAAAACAATTGTAATGTATCTGGTTAATTGATTGTATAACAGATATATACCAGACGATAATAGTGATTTATTAATGACATAATGACCTAAACAATTAATTCTGCATAATTTGACACGTATATTTATTTTCTTGTAAAAAACTTATTTCCAGAAATAACAGACGTTTAATCCATTCTTCTTGGAATACGATCAATCATTTCTCTCAATTTTACAAGCATGGAAATCACCCGCATTTAAATGGCTATAATAGAGTGGTTAAATGAAACATTATAGATTACATATGATAAATAGTCACCAATTTAAATTAAAAAGCATTGTTTAATATCACGCACAATTTGAAGTAGACATGCAATTATTCAATATTTCTTTCACATCAACATGAATCAAATTATCTGGATTCAATGATTACCTGTTGTCCATTAATAACCAATATGATCCTTGAAACATTCTCGCCTTTTTATGTAAAACTAATGTAATATGTTATAAGTACATGTAAGTGGAGAAGAACCGTAATTGTAAATTACACTCCACTTAAATGAGATTTTAAAGTTAAAATTTCATATTACATAGTTATTCATAACAATTTCCTTTCTATTAATGTCTTAAAAATATTTAAACATTTTACAGGAAACAGATGTCTAGACAACAAAATTGCACATCTATCATGTTTTCAATTAAATGCTTTCAATAAGCACCGTATTTATTTGGGAAAATTGAATTACAGACGTATGTATACAACTTTTAAAATAAATGCTTTAATAAACTTTACTGTAAAAAAATGTAACGATAAGAACAGAAGAATTTAGTTTATCATAAATCTACATTCATATGTGTATTATATGAGTGTTATGTAAGACTTTTTTTCCTTGATACCAATCGTTGCATGTCACCAGATTTTCAGTGTCAACAAAGGTATAGAGTTGTCTGATCCTAAAATTTTGTAAACTCTGCTCTGAACATCGAAAATTGAAACATGATAACATGATATACCATGTATATTTAATTACAGATGCAAGAGAGCGTACATTTGTTGAGCTGACGTTTGTATGGTAGTATTGGTGGTTTTACCAGTTAGCAAATCTAGCGTTAAAATGGTCTTCAATTCCTTTCAATACTTAATTCGACATTGAATGATGAATAACTCAATAAGTCCAAGAACATTTCTATAGATATCCTTCAGAATTAACATATAACGTTCAATTTATAATAAGAGAGTGGCAGTTCTTTTTATTTGAGGCAGATTAATATTCTATCCTAAACATTTTTCGATATCAAATGTCGGTCAACCACCATTATAACAGTCAAACTTTTGAAGTAAAAAGTCAATACAAGTCAACTTGAGAAAGAAAACAACCCCGCTTTTAGTCACTTATTACAACAATAAAAAAATAAGGCGAAGGATTGAATGTGCAATATCAGAAAAATATATTTCCTGTAAGTCTTGTTAAGGGAGATTTCAACGGACATTGTATAGCAATCAAATTACTCGCTGATCAGAGAAAAGTCATTTGATCCATTTATCGTGATGAATTCAGAACAATACTTGATTTTATCTATTTGAACGACCATTGTTTTGCTTGATGTTCTATAGATATTAGAATCTCGAGAGAGGTTAATTGAAATAACATTACATAGACAAATGATAATGTTCGATCAGTTCCTCTCAATCAAAACTGTTTCTGATTCTACTGATACATCTACATTCAGTCGGAATTGTCCAGCAGATACCTTATTTCACGAAACATTATTTAAGTAACAACATTAGGCATTTTACAACAATTTACCGGAATAAAGTGCAAAGTAGCACACTCATATATTTCTTTACTTTTAGATGTCAACATTTATTATTTAGTGATTTTCTCCCAAACAACAGAATGTAAAAGTCGTCCTTCTACTATTATTAACCTTTCTTTGTTTTATTTGATAAACGATATGCGGTAAAGGATGATAATAGAAAAAGAAAATATTTCTGGAGATAAACGACTTTTGCGATTATGTCAACAAATTCATTATTTATTAATCTTCATTAGCTTAACAGCTTTAAAATCGTTTTCAGTGCAAAAATCAAAGCAATGACTTAACTTCCGGTTTTGTATTCAATACCCTCGTGACTCAGAGGTTGTCCTTTGGAGTCGAGGCATCAGAATGGCAGCCACCGTTTATACGTGTTGTGTGTGATCGAATGAAGCGACTGAAGTAGTTCAAATTACTGGAGTCAATGTACCTGTGGCTTTGACACTTGGTGTTGCATTTAGCGTGACTGTCTAGGTTAGCATAAATTCTCTTTCCTGTTTCGGCGTCATTTGACCTAAATGAGTTGGTGCGCCGCAAAACCAAACTCAACAAAACAAACAGTTTTTCAACCTTTCGTCCCTATACACGTTTAACGTTTTCACTGCAGCCTTACAAATGTCACTTTGCTTTCCATGTGCACTTATTATTAAGAATAAACAAAAAATGGTAAAACTGTAGCAATCCTAGCAAAAATTGCCTCAGAATCCTAGATGCTGTCTACTTTTTCTTTTATTAAATGGCATTAACAAAAATGAAATAAAAACTTCCAATCTATATAAATTCATATGATTACACAATGTTATGTAATCTTTTAATCATTTATGACAGTTACAGGAAAATGTTTGTTATATCAAATGAAAAGTCTCCAAAATGTAGTGTGTTCTCAATAAATGTAAATAGTGTTTGGTTATTAATAATAATTTACGTTAACTTTAAAGATGTGTATGTTACTTAAAGCAAAATTTTACCTCCAAAATGAATATGTTCCATTTAGTAAAATATAAAAGGGGTTAATATGTGTAATATATGAACATGCACGATGCTTAGCACATTAAGAAAAAAGCGCTGAAAGTGAAATAATTTGTCATAAAGGTAGTAAACAAAGTGGTATTATGATTTCCATACAAAATACTTAATCACTTTTACAGTAACTGAACATATCGCCTAAACGCAAAAGAGACAACAGATGAATTAGCAATATAGGCAGTGAATATCTATTTTATCACCTTCAACAGGACACGAAAAATCGGAAACTGAAAAAAATTAAAATATTATATTTGTTTTAGGCTACTTAATGGGCCTGTAACAATCATAATCTTTTACTCTAAAAAAAATGTTTTCTGATTATTTTCAAAACCACAGAAATTTGTATTAGACTTGCCATCTTAATCAAATCCTATTAAAATATTTTTCAATCCATCGTATGTACGATGATGAAAAGTCAAATGTATGATAATTAAAGATCGGAATAACGAATCCACAATTGTGAAAACTCGATATAAATTTGTTTTGTTTCACCATCGTATTTTCGAATTTTTACCATCGTACTTCGTTTTTAATATCATGTGTGTGTAACTGAACTTGTCATTATCGTTATCTACCTGTGCCATGCGCTAAGAGATCACAAATTATTTCGAGTTTTCATTATCGTGATTTCGATTTTTTCACTTTTTACCGTTTCGAGTTATTTGTGTGTCGCAATAAACTTACTCTTGTTCATTACGAACCATTTATAATTAAATATGCTGGGTATTCTCAATAAAGTTTAAGTAAAGTCTGATCTAAATTTTCTTTTAACAACAAAATAGAAAACGTTCAAACTTTTAATGTAACTTGTTGACGACGAATAATAGTTCCCCTATATAACTGGCGTAAAGCATATATTCCTGTTTTTAACTCCAGCATATCAATTATACATCAGTTACTTAACTAACATAGACTTTGAGTAGGCGGTATCGTTAAATACGATTCTAACCAAGTTAAAACGTTGCAGAGACTTTTATATCACTTAGTGTTTTTTCCGGGTCGAAACAAATATTACAGGAAACCTTAAAAAATAATCCATCACCAGGGTCATATAAAATATAAGAATAAATAATACATATAAAAACACTGTTTTAGAATGTAAAAATTTACTTTGAAATTCTCGTACTTAAACAGAAACAATTGTATCCTTATAGGTGTTTGATTTTTGTAGGAAATGATAAGGATATAAGTGTTTTAGGAAATCGAATGTTGAAATTGATTTCTTTGTTACAAAGACTGTTATTCTAAATTTAATTACATCCTGAAATACAACAGTTGTTACGACAAAAACAAAGTCAAACATAAAATAACACACAAAACAGACGCTAAAGGCTTGTTTCTGTACTTTATACCGTCATTTTTTATACATTCACTTTCAATTCCGCAGAGGAGTTGCTTGTATTAATTTCAACCGTTTTCTCTTAGATGATATTAAATAGAAGCTCCACAAATAGGACGAATCTTTAATCGATTATAAGTGAAACTAGAACTGTGTCCAAAGGACACGGATGCCCGCACTGTGCAAATGTGCACCGGTTTAAGAGGAGTTGCGTTCACAAAATTTCTATATGGTAAATAGTGAACAAATCAACAAAGGGCCATAATTTTGTTAAATTTGGTCGCAGCAAAAAATCGCTCCTTTACTTCCATCTACACATAAAGGTTGTTCATCCCTGGAAGTTTAAGCAAAATCTGCCATCCGGTTAAAGAGGAGATGCGTTCACAAAATTTCTACATAGTATATAGTGAAAAAATCAACAAAGGGCCATAATTCTGTTAAATTTGTGGGGGCATAAAAAGCTTATTTAAATATAGTGTACAAAAACACAACATAGTCCAGCTTTAGGTTAAGCTTCAGTGTATTTTTGCCTGTACGGCAACAATTATCTTTTTCAAAAGTTTATATCAAACTTAAATGACACAATCAAATACGGATCTTTACATACTGTCTGACAGCAAGAAATAGATTATGCACTAGATGTTATAATGAACAATTATTTATGCTTCGTTAAAATGATGCATTAAAAATTTCCTGTTTTATCATCCTGTTTTTCTACAGGTGTAAAATGAGAGGTAACATGTTGAATTTTATAATTTATGGTTGATTGAACCATTTAAAAAAGCAAAATGTTTTCAAATATTAACCCTTGCACTGAACATTTGCTGTTATTATATATTTAAGCTGTATTTTATCAACCACACAATCAATCAATAAACTCATTAACTGATTAATCAATCAATCATTTATTCAAACAATCATTTGTGTATTGAGTTGATAAATAATTCACGCAACTGCTCACTCAAAAACAAATTTTAGCAGTTTTAATAACTTTATATCTTAAAAACAGTAACATTTATTGTGCCTAAATCAACAACCGACTTTATCTAAAAAAAACAACACTTTTTTCAATCTTCCATACAAGAACGAAAATATGAGACGAAATACATAAAGTTTTTTTGTGCACTGTTGAACATGAAGTGGCGTAGGTTTGTAGACTTATGATATATGCACAGTTTATCTGTTGGCAACGAAACTTTTATCACTTTATTTTCCTAAAAAAAATGAGCGCTTAAAAATGAGCTAAAGGGAGATTCAAAACACAATTTATTAAGTAACACTTACAAATTCCCATTTTGCAAAGGTTTGTTTATGAAAATGTACAAAATATTGTAAGAAATTACAGATTGTCATTTCTTAGCTTGTATCATTCGTTGCAGAGTTCATGAAATTGTTAAACATGTTGGCATTTACCTTGTTAACTGCCAGTCTTTAAGGAATATCCTACAGTATCACTATGTTACTTTATCTCGTGTATTTAATGATTTCCTCGTTACATTTACACAAATTCATGGAGGCTGTCATTTTTGTTGTTGTTGTAGTTGGTGACTTTGCGATGTTTACGTTTATGTGATAATTACTCATTACAGGACTGAGTTAACCAGTAGAAAATATACCTAAATATTGTTTTGTCTCGGAAAACTTCAAAGTCACATGAAATTATGAAATATTGTTATATTTTACGATTTTGCTTTGAATATCATAGCTGCATTACGAGAGTTTGTAACTCAGCCACCGTTCAGTAAGCTATTCATTATACGAAGATCAGTCATTTTTTGTCATAGTGTTGTATATCAAAATGATTGTTATTTTACCAAGAATTGTATTTTATGAGTGTTACATGTATATTACTTCCTGTTGATGAGTAAAAGTCATTATATCATGATCAGTTGAGTCTCAGAAAATGACCGGTAGCTTATTCCTGCCGTTTACCGTTCATTGATTTCGTTGGTTAACGGTCACCGGACAGTAATTCATTGGTTAAAAGGGTCACATCCCTCTTTCTGACTCTATCCATTGGTTGTTTTAGATCACGTGGACACAGACCAAAGCTAATAAAACCGGCGGCGACCAGTAAAGTTCAGTTCCGTACGGTTTCTGACCGGTAATATTTTAAAAGTCAAACGGTATTAATACTTGATAGTATAAGGTAAGTCCGTCTAATCATCCGTCCATTATGTCCTTTTATTAGTATTCGAGTTGTGTCCACTGGTATTATTATCTGATAAGAATCTATTCACATTAATCCGTTTTAATAAACTATCGTCTGCAACATTATATTGTATAGATTTATTTATAATTATTAGACACCATCTTCGTAAAATTATAGATTCTTATGATCTTTTCAAACAATAAAACTATTGTTAACTTTAAAACCATTCTCGATAATTCCGACTACCGCCGGCTATTACAATTTTGGTGTCAGAAGTAGTGAATATTTTTCGTCATATAGATATTGCGAATCACGTGAAATTGTGAAACGTATTGTAACTCGTTTAAATTAACATGACTACGTAATCGGTTGATACGTGCATTTTTTTTCTGGAACTGTGCAGATTTGTTTTATTTATTAATTAAGTTATAAATCTATGCATTTATAAATAATTATTATTTAAACATATTAACCAACCTACGTGTATGACGAGGTACTTTTCACCACATTTGCTAAATTAACTGTATTTAAAAGAAAAAAAAATGTCCGATACAAGTGACTCGGACTCAAATGAACAAATACGTTCTTAACAATATGGTACTTAATATGATATCAGTGAACATGAAATTACACTTACAGTACAAAATTTATCCGATCATGGAAATGATATAACAAAGTCACCAAACCCTATAGCCAGTTCAATTATTATTGATAGCAGACGTTACAAGTCTGATGCATCTTCTTGTAACCATAGACACCGTGTTTTGCCATCAACACGTGTTTCTGACAGTGTCACATCACCTGCTAACCATGCCAGGTCTAAAACTAGACGTAACCATTCTAGAGCTTCCATAGACCTCGAACTGTAATCTCTCGTTTGTATTGATAGGACAGATTCTAGACATAAACAATCTAGAAGTTTTTCCTGTTACCAAAGAATACATCTCCTTTACGTATAACCAGGTATGAAATTAGACATAACCAGTCTTATAGATCTCGTAACCAGAGAAAATTTGTTAACAGTCATTTGCTTAGATCCCGCTCTAGACAATATCAGACAAGTCATTACCATATATCACAGAGAGCGTTTAGTCCAAGAAGATGTTCACCACCTCAAAAGTTTTCAAAACGTCACTATTTGATTAGATCACCTAGTTATCATAGGCGACCTACAATTGTACACCATAAAAAAAGCCTATCTAGACACAGGGATAGACTTCATAACTTTGACCGATATGGTCGCAATATTAATTCTAGCATTCAGAATGTAGATAAACATCACATTCAATGTAATCATCCTCAAGACTATCATTATCAATCTGATGTCCATTATGACAAAAATAATTATGATTACAGAGACACTAGCTTTGACATTAATCCTAATATTTCCCATCAAAGAGCTTATGTACATAGTTTCAAACCTGAAGAGTTTTCCGGTGACGAATCCTGGGAAGAATATTTTTCCCACTTCGAAAATTGTGCCGAGATGGGTAATTAGGACAAAAGAAATAAGGTCCTATTTCTAGCAGCATCTCTTCGGGGCCAGGCTCGAACCTTTTTCATGAGCCTAGATCCACATCAGCGCCAAGTCTTTAATACATTGGCATACCAGATGCACCAAAGATTTGGCAGCAGTATTCATGCTGGTAAATGGCTAAACATGCTTGAGGCAATAGTATAACAGCATTATGTGATGACATTCGCCAACTCAATAAGAAAGCATATTACCAACTGGATAGCATAGCTCAAAATGCTATAGCGCTTAATCACTTGTATAAATTAATACAAGTTGAAACGAAATGTAGATGCATTGATAATAATTGCACCACTTTGCTTCAAGGCTTGAAAGACTGGAACAAAAATTAGATTCAAGGCTTGAAAGACTGGAACAAGCTGCTGCCAATTCTTTTGAAACAAGACAATCTTCGAGGTACAGACCTATCTGTTCATTGTTATACTTGCAATACCACTGACCATCTATATAGAGATTGCCCATCAAAACCTAAATATAAAAAGTAAACCCAAGTCAAAGCAAGAATGTTACAAATTTACCTGTAAATTCGGGAAATGTAAACTTGTCGACCCAGTATGCCGTGAGTCGATTACCGACACGAAAAGGCCTGATGAAAGTATTATTCAATCAGATACTGTAAGAACAGGCCATATATTGGATAAAAATGAGATAATGTATTTTATACAAATGGTAAAAAAGGGCAACAAAAAGAATTTTTGATAGATAATGGTACCACTGTAACAATTATTTCATTTGACGCATACAATAAAATAGACAAAGAGCAGCAACCAAAAATTGAACCTTTTATTTCTCCTGTTCATGATGCCAGTGGTAGCATTATCAAAACAATAGGCACAACCATTTTAACAATATAATTTTATGGACATTTCTTTGAACAGTCTGTATTAATATGAGACATTGGCCATGATGGTATATTAGGTAAAGACTTTCTGTAAAAATATGCAGAAGAAATAAATTACAAAGAAGGTCATATGACTACCAATTTAATAAAAAAATGTTGGATCGGTAGTCATGCAGACTACTTGTTCGAAGGACAATCTTTATTCCAGCTTATTCGGCAATATGGCTTTCGGTTAACATAGATCAATCGGACAAATTAGCACAATATGGACAGCTTTCTGTACCAGCTTAGGTCTTTTCCAAGGGACAGTCATGCCTTTTGGTTTAGCCAATTCTTCATCAACATTTCAAAGGCTAATGGAAGATGTACTAAGAAGTTTGCAATGGACTGAGTGGATGATATCATTTCACCGAGTAATAGTATATCTATTACAAAACTTCCTCGATCGTCTAAATGGGTTTTCTTTCAGAAAGAAACAAAATTTCTTGGACATGTTGTTTCCTAGAAAGATGTTGCTACAGACCCCGATAAAATTTCTGCTGTTAAAAACTGACTGCAACAAAAATCCACAAAGCAATTAGCAATTTTTAGGATTCTGTTTATATTATCGGAGGTATGTTCCTGGCTTTGCGGGTATTGCTCGGCCGCTTCACAACTGTGCGAAAGCCTTTCAGAGTTAGCCTTTCAGAAGTTGAAAGATACATGTACAAGTGCTCCAATACTTGCGTACCCTCTCCCAAACATTGGTTTTATCCTTGATACTGATGGAAGTGATATTTGTGTTGGCGCAATCACAGATACAAGATGGACATAAAAAGTTATCGCATGTATGAGTAAATCTTTAAATAAACATGAACAGTTATATTGTACAACGCGTTAAGAACTTTTGGCTATTATAATAACAGCATTAAAATTTTTTTACTCTTATCTTTACGGAAAGACAATACATTTAAGAACAGATAATTCAGCAGTAAGCTGGATAACACAGTTATAACGTCCAACTGGTCAAATGGCACGCTGGGTTCAAGAACTTGAAACATATAATTTAACAGTTGTTCACCATGTGGGTCTTAAGCATTCAAATGCAGATGCACTGTCTCAAAGGCCATGTAAGGTTTGCGAAAGACAAGAAAAATTAAGTGCCCAAGACAGTGATGATGAATGCGACATTTCTTTTGTACATTACATTAATTACAATACAAACCAATTAAGAGAAGAAACAGTATGCGCTGTTCAAGTAAATAAGGATGAAACATATAGGTCTTACTCAGAACACTTTGATCCAGATAGCCTGAAATTGGCTCAAAATACATATCCAAATATTTCACCTTTATAGACTGCAAAAGAAAATGGTTCTTAAAGGAAGTTTTACGAGGTTCTTCTTTTCTGAAGACATTATAAAGGCAATGGGATCTTTTATGCTTAATTGATGGTCTGCTACATTGTATCTTCATCGACACAAACACAGATTCTCAACATAAAATGCTTGCAGTACCTGCAAGTAAACGTAATGACTTTTTACATTAATTTCATGATATTTAGTCGTCTGCTCATTTAGGCACAGACAAAATGTTGTATAGACTTAAGAAATTCCTTTATTGGCCTGGTATGAAGGACACTGTATCAAAATATTGTACATCACGTGATAAATGTGTTTCACGTAAAACATTAACATTATCAAAATAGAGAAAGTAAGAAGAAAAGCCCCATTACAACAATTTCTTGTAGGTGAGCCAATAGAAAAGATAGTTTTGGACATTTTCGGTCCTTTGCCTGTTTCCGAGTCAAATAACAGTCATATCCTAGTTCTTGTTGATTGTTGCACTAAGTGGACAGAGGCTTTCTCAATACCGAATCAGGAATCACAAATTATTGTACAATTTTTAGTTAATGCATTTATCTGTCATTTTGGGACCTCATTACAAATACTTACAGATCAGGGTAGTAACTTTACTTCAAATCTTTTTAAAGAAGATTGCCACTTTTTATTCATTGATAAAGTTCAAACAAGCAGCATGCGGCCGAAAGCCAATGGGACAGCTGAGCGATTCATGAGAACGTTACAGTCTATGCTTACAATGTATTGCGAAGATAACCAGAAAATTTGGGATAAATATTTTCCTCAATTAATGATGGCGTATCGATCATTTACAACTTCTAGTATTGGCTTTAGTCCAAACAAAATGGTCTATGGACGTGAAATTATTATGCCAGTTGAAGCACAGGCAAAAGTATCGGACCTGGGAAGAAAAAATATGACCAGATTGATAAAAAAAAACCTGTGTTCATCTTAAAAGTGTCTAAAAAAACCCCCCAAAAAATGTATATAATGACCCCCTTTAAAAATATACTATAAGTTAAGAGAAGGCCGGCAACTCCAGATTCGAGCCTACGAGCAAGGGATTCATTTCCCGGGCCGTTGTGAAAACAATTGCCCAAACAATTAAAAAAAACTTTTATCACTATTTCACGTTTATATAAAGCTTCAAAATGAGACCAACCCCAAGTCTCTAGCCCTTCCCGTTCATGAAATATCTATCAGGAAACGAGCGACTTCGTGCTAAAAATCCTTGGTAGACATAATTGCGGCACAACAATTCGGTACGTAAACATAGACTAATACATGTATGTCAGCTGACTACGGGTCAAAATTACTTGAATTTACTAAATAATATTACTAAATACATTAAGTTGGACCACTCACAACCGTCAGTAGCATCTAATACACACGAGATTCGAGTTTCAAACATTTACACGGTCTTTCAATCGCTTTCTACGCCATTAGGCATCTTGTGTGAAACGTTGCGGTTTCCGTTGCTATTGGCCAATCAGAAGACTCGTTACAAAATATCGAACAGCTGATTGACAATGGCGTAGAAAGTAATCTAAAGACCGTGGAAAGGTTTGAAATTCGAATTTTGCGTGTATCAGATGCTACTGACGGTTGTGAGTTGTCCAACTTAATGTATTTAGTAATATTATTTAGTAAATTCAAGTAATTTTGACCCGTAGTCAGCTGACATACATGTATTAGTCTATGTTTACGTACCGAATTGTTGTGCCGCAATTATGTCTACCAAGGATTTTTAGCACGAAGTCGCTCGTTTCCTGATAGATATTTCATGAACGGGAAGGGCTAGAGACTTGGGGTTGGTCTCATTTTGAAGCTTTATATAAACATGAAATAGTGATAAAAGTTTTTTTTAATTGTCTGGCCAATTGTTTTCACAACGGCCCGGGAAATGAATCCCTTGCTCGTAGGCTCGAATCTGGAGTTTCCGGCCTTCTCTTAACTTATAGTATATTTTTAAAGGGGGTCATTATATACATTTTTTTTTGGTTTTTTTTGACACTTTTAAGATGAACACAGGTTTTTTGTTATCAATCTGGTCATATTTTTTCTTTCCAGGTCCGATACTTTTGCCTGTGAGTTGAAGCAGTTGTCGGAAAACCTGAACATTCTGAAACGTCCAACATACCAGCGTATGTCGAAGAAATACAGGATGTCTTTGTTAAAACTCATGAACGCCCAGGAAATATTTGCATAGTAATTCCAATTATCAAAAGCGAAACTATGATCTTAAAGCAAAAAAAAAAAGATCTCTTCACGAAGGACAGCCAGTATGGTTATTTCATCCGAATCGCCGTATTGGCGTTTGTTCCAAATTACCTTCAAAATGGAAACGTCCATATGTTGTTGTCAAACGCATTGATGATATTACTTATCTTGTTAGAACCTCACCTAAAATGAAACCTAAAGTGTATCATGTCGACAGGCTACTTCCATATAAGGGTCAGAATCCTCCGAAGTGGCATGCTGAAAATAAGTGCAACATGGTATTAATCACAAAGAGTTCTGTTTCACCGAAATGGTATAGTGTTAAAGTGATAATTTACAATAATGCTTATAAGGACTATAAAATTTGAAAATGCTGTTGTATAATATGATACAAGTTTAAATGTTTTTATCGCATAACAGTCTTGGGAAAGAAGTACTTTCTAACCTTTAATGGTGGCGGTTCTCTGGACGCACCAGTTTATAGATTGAATACGAGAGAGATAGTTGATGGCAAAGGGAGTGCGCATCAAGTAAAAGTTAAGACTGGTTTAATTGTTAACATGTACTTTGCGATACAAAATATAAGAGCTATTGCTAAAAGTTCGCGTAACTAGGTGTAAATGTGAATAATCCTGGAACTGTTATTGCGAGTGAGATTCATTGAAGAAACCATGTGGACACAATTCGATTAATTACCATTGACAGAATTTTAACTGACAATATACTATAGTATTATAAACAATTATTTAATGACATACATTTTATAGCAACTTCATATGTAAAACATAAAATAACAGTTTAATTAATCAAAGAGTAATTGGTATATAGTAGAAACTAAGACAGCGTTTAAATTTTTCAGCATGCAAACTTGTCGACTATGCTCAGCCATGTTTAAAAACAAGGAGACTTCTCAAATCTCATTTTGGTAAAGAACATTCCATGTTCGCAGTTATTTGTCCTTTTGTGTACATAAGGAAGTTCACTTCAAAAGAGTGTATGATTTAACAATTCATTGCATGAAAACACATTCAGGTGAAGTTAAACAACTGGAGGAGGATGCTTTCTCCGAAAGCAATGGGTTCTATCTGACTCTTAACACTGAAGATTACGTGAAACATAAAGCAAAATCTGACAGATTGAGTTACACTGTTGTGAATTTCGCACACTAATGTTAATGTGGGAAAAGCAGGTGAAGGGCATACAAAGTAGGTCCAGGCAAGAAATTCTAGACGGTTGGGATGCTGGAGAACAGTCATTTAACATGCCGGATGAAATTATTAATATCCTTGAGATACAAAGATCCTCCATATTTCACTAAATTTAAATGGAAGCTCTCATGCTGATATGTTGATTGTATTTGACAGATTAAGGGTGCATCTAACAAGTGATGTCTATGATGATAAAATGGCAAAGAGAGCATAAGCTAGGCGCATAGCAGAACTGAAAACTGTAAAGGGTCACAAAAAATTTGATGTAAGTTCGGCCCAATTATGTTATGAGTTAAAAGATAAAGTCTGTGGTAAGTTAAATGTTCACCGCAGCCTTTTATCTAATATCTGTTTTATGAAAACGGAAATTGAGTTCTCCAAAACGAATAAAATTGGCATCTGATGTATGTACTGAACCTTCCTTGCCGGTAGCTTGTAATTCCTGCCGTTTACCGTTCATTGATTACATTGACTAACGGTCGCGGACAATTATTCATTGGTTAAAAGGGTCACACCCCTCTTTCTGAGACTCCATCAATTAGTTGTTTTAGATCACATGGACACAGACCAAAGCTAATAAAACGGGCAGCGACCAATTACATTCAGTTGCGTACCGTTCCTTTACCGGTTATATTTGAAATGTCAAACAGTATTTAAACTTGATAGTATTAAGTAAGTCCGTCTAATCATCTGCCCATTATGTCGTTTTATTAGTATTCGAGTTGTGTCCACTGGTATTAGTATCGGATAAGTATCTATTGATATTAATCCGTACATAAACTATCGTCTGCAATAATATACTGTATAGATTTACTTAGATGCTGAACGTTATTTATAATTATTAGACAACATCTCCGTATGATAATAGATTTTGATGAACTGTTCAAACAATAAAACTATTGTTAACTTTAAATTCTTCTTGGTAATTCTGACTACCGCCGGCTTTTACCATTATTAATGTCAAAATGAGGAGATGTCAACCTTTTGTCTTATTTCCACCTAATCCATGAGATACAAAATATATAGGAAGAATAAGGGTCATAAAAAACAAATGTAGATTTGTTTCCTACTAATAAGTCGCCATGTGATCTATAATGTGTAGGTGCGACGTAAAAAACAACAACCGAAAGAACGAAAAGAAAAATAAATAAAGTCGGACATTCCAATAGTCAAATGCTATCTAACTTTCCTTTATTTCTATTAAAACTTACTTGTAAAATACTGTGATATAAATCACTTTTTACATACATTTCGTCTTTAGAAAGGTTATTTGAAACCATAGTTTTGCACAATTTAAACATGCAGAAATTATCTAGCACTAATTAAATAGGGTCCATAAGTGTTGAGTAGATCTATTTTAAGACACGTCTTGGTAAATATATCTTTATTATCATCATAAAAGAAGTCTTTAACGGAATGATATGATACAAATAATACCCACAATAAAGTATACCATTATCCAAAATAAATATATTATATTAGGAAATATGACAACAAGGGAAATATCTCTACCGGTAACTGAAACACTTATGGAAAAGGTTAATTAAACTCTATAATATCATGGAAATATTACATTGTTTCATAATAAGTTTTGCTTCATTTTTCCTAATTACAGTCTACAAAAAGAAATAGTGAAAAACAGAATCCCTAAAGAAAGCCCAACACGGCAAAATTGTAAAATGTCGCAGGCTCAGTTTGATTGAGCCTGTTCATGGACGGTAATGGAAATTGCAAGTTACCGTCCACGCCCCCTAGCACCGGGTTAAGCAGAATTCAACATTTAAACACTAATATGGTGAATTTTGAATTTAGAAACATCCGCAGATGTGTTCATACGGCGGTTACTGAGATATTCTTATCAAGATATTTGATGGAGCTGCACTATTTCCACTTGAACACGTCAAGATGATAACTTTCTGGGAGGTTATATTTGTAGTATTTACGCCTTGTTACTGCTTTTTACTATTTTTTTATCAGCTGCTGAGGCTATACTTAAAACGTGCATTGTTTTCCATTTCCGTGTTTTAATTACTATAGATGTATAATACACACGTCAGGGTATATTTGAGTAAAAATGTTACAGTCAAATTCTTGAAACGAGAGGGCCATGATGGCCCTGAGGTCGCTCATCTGTATATAGGCCCCAGGAGCGGGGCCAGTTTAAACCCCATGGCTTTTATTTGAACAAACTTGGAAGGCACCCATTAGAAGATGTTTCATGATGTTAAGTTTTTACTACACACATATAATGAAAAACAATGACCTCCATCCCCCCCCCTCGGCAGGGCCAATTTTAACCCAAGGGCTTTTATTTGAACAAAAAAAAAACACCCATAAGATGTTTCATGCTTAACATCTAAGCTCTAGCTCATTGGGTTTTTTAAAAAAAATATTTTTTTAAGTTTTTACTATACACATATAGTTAAAAACAATGACACCCTGGGGCGGGGCCAGTTTTGACTCCCAGGGCTTTTATTTGAACAAACATTGTAGACATTACTAGAAGATGTTTCATGCTTAATATCTAAACTCTAGCTTTTTGGTTTTCTTTTCAAAGAAAATTTTTAAGTTTTTGACATACACATATAAGAAAAATCAATGACACCCGGGGCGGGGCCAATTTTGACCCCAGGGCTTTACATGAACAAACTTTGTAGACACTCACTAGAAGATGTTTCATGCTTAATATCTAAACTTTAGCTATTTGAGTTTTTTCAAAGAAGATTTTTAAGTTTTTGCTATACACATATAAGGAAAATCAATGACCCCCGGGACGGGGCCAATTTTGACCCCCAGGGCTTTTATTTGAGCAAACTTGATAGACACCTATTAGAACATGTTTCGTGCTAAATATCTTAGCTCTAGCTCTTTGAGTTCTTTAAAAGAAGATTTTTTTTAGTTTTTACTATATACATATAGGGAAAATCAATGACCCCCTGGGGCGGGGCAAATTTTGACCCCAGGGCTTTTATTTGAACAAACTTGGTAGACACTCATTAGAAGATGTTTAATGATAAATATCTTAGCTCTAGCTTTTCGGGTTCTTTAAAAGAATTTTTTTTAGTTTTTACTATATGCATATAGGGAAAATCAATGACCCCCTGGGGCGGGGCAAATTTTGACCCCTGGGCTTTTATTAGAACAAACTTGGTAGACACTCACTAGAAGATGTTTCATGCCAAATATCTTAGCTCTAGCTCTTTGGGGTTTTTAAAAAAAAATATTTAATTTTTTTTCGGTTGCCATGGCAACCAGAGTTCTGCATGGAATTAAATTCTTTGAACAATTTTTAAAGGTGACCACCAAAGGAACATTCCTGTGAAGTTTGGATGAAAATGGCTTAGTGGTTTATGAGGAGATGCCATTTTAAGTAAAAGTTTACGGACGGACGCCGGACGAAAAGCGATCACAAAAGCTCATCCTGTCACTTCGTGACAGGTGAGCTAAAAAGACAAACATAACCAATTTTTAAAAATACAAGCTCAGATTAATTGAATTTATCCCAGACAACAGTTACAGTAGTTACTATAACTTTAAGCACTTGAATAATTGTTTAAATCGGGATTTACTCTAAACTTATTGACAAAAAATGCAAAACGTCGTCAAATTTGAATCACCTGAAAATTTATAAAAATATATTTCGCTTCCAAAATTGGAAGTTGTGCAAAAAATAAAATAAAGAAACTTCATGCAAGTATAATTGTTTGTTTTGATAACATTCATCGTAAAACACAAATACTTTTTGTTCAAATTTCAGCACTTCTTTATTTTATCTCGAAATATACCGTTATTACCGCTCATTTTATTGGTGCGGCGAATATTTGTTGGACATAAATTTTTAAGTGTCTTTCTTCAAAATTGTTTATAGGATTGATTTAACCATGTTTAGATGCAACGAACACTCATAAAGTAACTGTAGGATTTTCGTATCAAATAGAATCCATCATATCATAATATTACCAAGGGGTGTGTTTATGAAAAATATGCATCTCGGAAATAACATATTCTCAATTTATTGTACAAAACGAAGCATCAATAATATATTTCAGTTTTACAGCCAAGAAGACATACCTAAAAGAACTAATTCCGTTTCAAAAAGGATATACAGATTCGTTATCTCATAACAGTATAAAGTTCATATAATACATCACCAACTTCATGTAGATACATGTACACTGTCAACTTCGTTCGAAAAGTCTGATCTTTCATTCAAAGAATAATCGAATGAATGACTGAAAATAAAACATCTTGTACATGTTGTACGGTTGTCTAATTATAGATTTATTGCTGTAACCAGAAAACAGCTTATATTAATAATAATCAATTCAGATCAAATTACTTATTATCTAACATTCAAACAACATGTCTCATTGGATATCGTCTGCAAGCATTTTTAGCCTTATGTACTTTTCACTCTTAAGAAGGCCGTAAAATCTACATTGAAATGTGTCATTGAACTGCCAGAAAGTAGAAAAATTAAAAGTGAAAAACAAATTTGACGGACAGTAAAATATTTTGTCTGTAGTGACCAAATTCGTATAGACCAATATAAATCTTGACAGCGTTATGCATCTGCTATTACATTGTTTGAAAACATAATACTCCGAAGTTACAGCGCAGAAACCTTTGAGAGAAAAAGAAAACAAGAACGTGTTTGTTAAACACAAATGCCCCCGGCTCAGATTCTTGTCAGTAGCAATACTTCAAAAAATGTTTACCCATTCACTCAGTTATGGACAGAAAAATCGCCAAAAAATTGTAAACACAAGTTTTATAACTTGACAAAGTCATGGCATTTTGTAATTGTGAAAAATATAAGTTGCCAAGTCATTGCTCTGACTTGTGAAGTTGAAAAATATTTAACTTCATGCAAGTTATCTTCCTACCAAATATGAAATACATCTGTCATTAAATAAAGGCTGTATGAGGAAAAAGTGTAAAAATCTATTTTGAGCACTGGTGACCTTGACCAAACTGACCCCTAACTCTATCCAAAAGAAGAATACCATGTAAGTTATCTTCCTACCAAATATGAAAAACATCTGTCAATAAATAAAGGCTGTATGGGCAAAAGTGTAAAAATCTATTTTTAGCACAAGTGACCTTGACCCAACTGACCCCTTACTCCATCCAAAGGAAGAATACCATGCAAGTTATCTTCCTACCAAATATAAAATACAACTGTCAATAAATAAAAGCTGTATGGGCAAAAGTGTAAAAATCTATTTTTAGCACAAGTGACCTTGACCCACTGATCCCTACCCCAATCAAAAGGATGAAGACAATGCAAGTTATCTTCCTACCAAATATAAAATATATCTGTCATTTAATAAAGGCTGTATGAGCAAATGTGTAAAAATCTATTTTAGCACTGGTGACCTTGACCCAACTGACCACTAACTCCATCAAAGTTTATGTTTCTATCAATTGGTAACATTGACCTTGACCCAAATACCCCCATACTTCACCCAAAGAAGGAGGTGTTTGTATTAAACTAAGACATCAACTAAAAAATAAAGGTTGTATGAGCTAAAAGGTTTATATTTATTTTTTAAACCAGTGACCTTGACCTTGACCCTAGAGACTGCTTACTCCAAAAAAAAAAATGGAGAACCATCAAAGGTATCCACCTACTAAATATGAAAGATATCAGTAAAGAAATAAAGCAATTAGGTGAAATTTAAGACAAATCCAACTTGCCGAAATAGGTTAACCAGACAAGGCCCTATTTTCAAAGTGAAAAAAGGGAAATAACTGGGAATTATGGATGACACAGTTATATTATAACTTGGCAATATCATGTGCTTTGTATTGATAAGTAAGTGTGGAAATTATAAAGCCATTAGTAAAGATAGCACTTAAGATATTTCCAACTTGCCGTTTTAGGTTAACCATTATAATTCATTTTCTAAGTGCTGAAAAGGGCAATAACTTGGTAAATATGAAAGCCAGAGTTATGAAACTTGCCAAGATCATGTACTTTGTATTGATTAGTAAGTGTGTAAACTTAGAAGCCATTGGTACAGGTAGAACTTAAGAAAAATCCAACTTGCCGTTCAAGGTTAACCTCGTACGGACAGACGGACGGACGGTTCAATTACTATATGCCATGGGGCATAAAAAACAAAAACAAAACAAAAACTAAAAGTCTTGTATTTTTATTTTATATCTCATGGATAATTATAATAAAATTTATTTTTAGAATGCTGATCTTTCAAGACTAGTCCGTTTTGTTAATTTGCATTATATGATAATAAATTATATTTATGAAACCTGCATACATTTTTACCGCATTACCAGTGTTACCGCTGTATTAAGAATTCAAATTAAAGTTGACTAAATTCGGAGATGTGTCCTTAATTCTAACACACACTTTTGAAAAAAAAAGAAACAAAAGCATTTCAGTCTGAAAGATAAAACATTGAAATTAAATTTAAATGTAAAAGGACAGAAATAAGTTACATAAAAAAATGAAAATATATACATAACTCAATAAAAATATCCTTCGGGCTAGGGCTTAACATGCGTTCTCGTGCTTCTGTGCACAATGCACGGAAAGGGTGTGTGTAGAAAAGAATCACATGGTCTAGCTGATGAAATAATAACAAAATCATGTTGTAACAAATAAGGTATTGACACGCTACTGTTTTGTTAAGAATGAATGAACAGATACTGGTAATTTTTGAATGAGTTTTTAAGTAAAAAGAAATCAGAATATTTTTTTCACATCTTGCTAAATACAGAATCTACATAAGTCTTTGACCTCCTTTTCAATTCTGTTTATATAATGTTGTTGTATCATAATTGTATATGTTTGTATTATATGAAATAAATACTGTTAAAACCAAATACAGAAACAGCTTGAAACACTTAAAACGCATAGAGATGTATCTTCATGAGAAACATATTAAATTGAAAAAAATAGAATAGTGCTTTTTCAAATATCTCGCAGACAAATAATTTTAGTTGCAGGGACATCACTTATTAGAAATGATGATATTGTTAATATACAATCCAATTTTGGCAAATCTAGGTACTTTAAAGTCTATATAATATAACAGTATGATTAAAATAATATGAAGTGAATATACAATTACATAATTATTCTAAATAATTAATTTGTCTGAAAATTTACAACTTGAAATAATACATTTTATGTAAGGAAACGGGCGTCTAGACGAGTTTACATTAGAAGTGAAGGGGGGCACTATGGGCTGAAACTTATGGGCTGGATAGGGAACATTATGGGCTGGAAACTTATTGGCTGGATAGGAAACATTATGGCACAGTGTTGAGAAACTTATGGCACACAGTTTTATAGACCTCGAAAACGTACGGCATCAAAACGTATGGGCCTTTAATAAATGGATAGGGTGTACTTAAACCCCTTGACTACTACATATATAACAACAATGTTGTGTGTACACATTTTTTATTGAACAAACAATTTTTATTGAACAAACATTTTTTATTGAACAAACATTTTTTTTATTGAACAAACATTTTTTTTATTGAACAAACAAGATGAACAGCATATTAAACAACATTAGAAATACAGATAATCATGGTTTAATACATACAAGTCAAATATGGGCATAGGATTAATGTTACTTTGATCGGCAGTACAGCATTGTGCATCAGGTTTAGGTAATTGTCTAGCTTTCATGTACCACTGTCCATACACTTGTTTGAACCATTCACATACTTGTTTGTCATTTTGATTGTAATATTTCGGTTCATATTGAAAAGTCCTTGTTAACACAGAATCGAGATCCTTTCCTTGAGCCAAAGTATCTAAAGCGAATATACAGTACACTCCGCACATGACACTATTTCCACTTTGCTATCTGACCTGATTTAAGTATAGGATCTGGCATTCTTTTCAAGGAATGGTTGAATATGTTCTTTCAAATGTGGTAATCCGTACGAATCAAAATAAATCGCCTTATTTTCTTTAAAGAAGAGCATCACCCAATGTTCTCCAGGCTGATTGGCGTTATGTGTGTTGACAATGTAAGCTCTTGATCTGTTTTGCTCTGGAAGTTGATTCTTTGGGCTTACCACTCCATGAAGGGGTCGTAATCGAAATGATTTATCGGGAATATATTGTAATTCAATACTGTCCATTTTTCCAAGAGAGTTTCACTTTTTCTTTCCATGCACCGATCCAAAGCTGATCGGGGTCTGTGCGATATATGTTCATTTGTTCCTTTATATCCTTCAGCCACTGTAGATTAGTATCCGTGAGATAGGCAGGTTGACATTGACGTGTAATGAGATCGAAAAACAGTATATTCACCTTTTCCATATTCAGTTGATCCAGTGCGTTTTCTATGTACAATTCAACCCATAAGTTTGGTGTTGTGAATAAGCAAGCATGCTTGAGTTGACTTTGATGATCCACTTGACATCCAGGACAATTTGACTGCATTTCTATGTAAATCAGTGTCTGTAATTCCTCCACAAGTATACCATCTAAGATCTTTTTCTGTTTATGAATCATCCTTTCACGCAATGTCTTTGAAAAATGTTCCATGTCTTCAATAATCTGTGATGATTTCTCGGATGGTGTTGATTTCGATTTGATTATCAAATTCTGCATACACAATCACGTTGATGGGCACACCAAGACCTTCTGAGAACTGAAGGTCGATTCTCATGTTTCCTGTTTTTATAGGGTGTAGTTGACCTTCTCGCTTCCTTTGATCGGCGGTGAGATCAAATCCCCATAACGTGTGTATCCTGCCTTGTACTGTGCCAAACTCATTCCGAAACTTCGATTCATGCCCATGGAGCCTGTGGCTTGGTATAGTGACATGTAGGATCTAGCCGCTTCGCCATCGGTGAAATTCGGTGTGAATGCTTTGTTATGCGTGGTTTTGCCATCTATGCTGACTTCTAACTTGGATAGGTTAAAGTGTTTGAAATCAAATGGATTACTGGTGCAGCATTTCCGTTGATGTCTGAATTTCTCACCATCCCGAGAATGATGTGTTTTGGGAGTTGTCCGAGAAACAAGTGATCATCAATTTTATATCTTTGTCCAGCAGGGATGGTAAATGTTTTCACGACAGCACGTCTAATTTGAATTTTCATGTTGTACTGTGCAATGGCTTGATTCAAGTTGTTGGCCACCACGGGAAGCAGGTTCACTGTTCTCACGTTGAATCCTACCTGATGATTCACCACTTAACCTTCAGCAGTGCCCACAAGACAAAAGTTGTTGGACGTCCTGTTGAGTTTGAGCCTGAGTTAAATACCATTAGGAAGATATTTTTCTTGCAGGAACAAATCTAAATGTAATCGTCCGATGAGTTTACAAGATGCACTCCCTTGAATGCGCAGTCGTCGACGTTTCCAACCCTCATTACTGCCTCCTCTTGTGTTGTCTTGCATGTGTGTCGCTGTATCATTGTCCCAGAGTTCAAATGCCTTGAGTTGTGTATCTTGACAGTCTTTACTGTAGGACAGTAGATTTTCAATATAAGCCCGATAGGGGTACAAATCTGAATCGCTGGAAACGAGTTTGTTGTTCAGGTACAAGTCTATGCTGCTGAACATACTGTGGAAAAAGTTATTGACCACAGACACTTCTGCATCATCTGCCAAATTTGCGTTATCCGCAGCTGCAACCACTTTGAACTTCACGTATAAGTTAGACTGATTGAGATCTGTCCATTTCTCTGTCTGTGGTGGAATGATGAATTCAATTGGTGCTGAATTATTCAATGCTGAGATAGGATAATGTTCTGTTCATTGTGAATCTTGCATGGCTGTCATGGTAGGTGGCACAGAAGTAACATCAAGCTCTGTTTTACTACACTCGCAAGATCCGTGTTGCATCATCGTTGTTCTAGTCAAATATATCGATTGGTCTTGAAGACGTCTTGAGAAGTTTACTTCGTATAATTCCCTGAAGTGGATTGCTCCGACGACGCTTGGTTGTGAAATGAGGTGTTTTCTTGTGCGTCGGTTTATTTATACGTTTTGTTGCTCGACTAGGTCTTTTTCCTCCTCTGGCACGATTGATGAGTGATCTGCCCAATTGCAATGCTGCTGCTTTTCCAATGTTTTTGATTGCTTGTATGCCACGAGTCGTCAACACCTGTTTCGGACATTTGCCTTTTAAAAGTACATCGGTTATAGCGCCTGTGCCTTGTCTAACTCCTTCATTTTTTTATGGCTCTCATCGTTGAACTGACAAGGTGTTAGAAGAGGTGCAGTAGATTTGATGGCCGAGTAAAACAAAGACCCTAGACCATTACCATATTGTCGGGGAACGCCTCTATACACGGGATACATGATCAATGTGTTTCCTTTCTAAAATGTAACTTGACCATAGACTTGCCTTTGACAAAATGAACGACTTCGCCTGTGTCACCCCTTATATTGATTTCAATTTCATCAAAATTGGATTTGGAGATGGGAATTAAATGCAAATTTAAAAATTCTTCATGAGTATGATTTGAATCTTTTCGAGTCGATTCAAAAGGTACCACTCGAAGTATGGGTGCCTCAATGTTTCCGAGGAACGTAAAATCGGCCAGATCGGATTAAATAAATAAATGATTGGTGCCTACATTTAAATCGACGCCATAAGGAAAGGGTTTTTTGTCGGTGGGGTAAATATCACCCATCATCATACTCACACCTCCTAATTTCATGAGTAATTTCGGATGAAAGTGTAACTCCATCTCAGCATGACTGCTGTTAAACTTGACACGTTTCTTGGGTGTGGAATAACCAATATGAAAAGTCATTTCATTGTCATGTAAAAGTTGTCGTACAGCGTTTTGAATGGCTTCATCAATTTCGGTGATGAGGTGTTCTGGGGAGGAATACACCCCCGGTGGAATACAACACGCATAACTGTATTGATCGTTTATCTTCTGACACTGATGTGAAAATTATTCATTTTCTTGCCTAAATATAAATCGGTGGTGACAATTTTGAATTTAGATTCTTCTTCAGACACATTTACAATTTGAGAGGGGATAATAAGTTCTACCAAAGCCATCTCCCATTGACCTTTTTCGATATGGATAGGTTTAGCTAATTTCGTTTTAAATTGCCTTTGGGTGTTGTTCTTAAAAATGTTGAGTGAGCTGTCACTTAACACGGTGATGTAAAACGAATTCATGGTTTAGGCTCACTCACTGCTTGTGACAATACACCTGGTTTGATAAATTTCAAAGTAGGTGTGGGTAAAATGTAACCGAGCGTGCTGCTCAAAAGAATTAACCAGATGGGGTCTTTTGATTCTAAACAGAGCTGAACAATAGACACGGCTAACACGAAGTAAATGGCCAATGATCTGCGACACGTACGTCAATCTGTTTTTTCGGTTCTAGAGATTCGAAACGATGGAGCTGCTTCTGTTGCTCACCTGTACGCTGACCGAATCTAACTGTGGCATCTTTCGTGTAGTGTCTTCCATTTTATAGGAGATGACTTGCCGGAATCCAACTGTCAAATTTACTCGGATAACCTTCCCAGTGTACTTTAATTTCTCTGATCTTTTTTCCCCCTACGTTTCTTATGCGTCGTGCAAGAACTGATTGAATTTCATAAATCTCAGTGTCTTTTATAGCCTGGATTTCAGGTAAGTAGAAAGATCCCTCAATCGCTTCACCTCCTAAGTCTTCCAGCTTGACCGTAGGTGGTGATGAATGACGAATGGATGTCACTTTAAACAATTATGTTGTCCAATTGGGGAGATATCCTTTATCAAATGTTTTCTTAGTTTTGTTGATGCGAACTAAATCACCCACTTGCACAGGGAGTGATTTTACTTTGCTTTTCGATCCATACAAATGGCTTGCCACTTCAGGTTCTGTATCGGGTGTCACTGAAGCCAGTGTTCTTTGAATACTGCGATGAAAGCTTTGATTGTAGGCATGGACCATATCCTGAAGCACATCGATGTAACATCTTGTTTTACATGCGTGAAATATTTCCACATGCGACTTGCAACATTTTCAATTTTGCCGTGTTGGGCTTTCTTTAGGGATTCTGTATTTATCTATTTTATGATCACATCCGTGTTATTTGTGCCGTGTGGCGGCTGTAAAAAGTCTCCCCGTACATTTAATCAATGATGTTATATTTTCGATCCTTAAAGATTGTTCAGCACGACATTATTGTTGTGCTTGTGGTATTTTAAGTTTTAACTTTTCGGCATTTTCTAGTTGGGTGGTTCCAATATTCCTACTTGAATAATGTTGAATCACCCTTAGGATATGTTGCCTGCTTTTTAAATTTGTCTTTTGACATCTTATCTGTGATACGCAGGCTTCATAACCTCTGATCCCCTTTCAAAATTCCATTTTATTTAGTTTCGCCCAGTGTTTTCTCGTTTAGGGCACACGCTTTTTATTACTTGGGGACCATACGCCGCTTTTCATGGAATGGCACGGAAGTGTCACATTGAAGGTTCCATGATAACGGCCGTGTGAACACATCTGCGGATGTTTCTAAATTCAAAATTTTACTATTTCATGTTTAAATGTTGAATTCTGCTTAAGCTGGTGCTAGGGGGCGTGGACGGTAACTTGCACTTTCCAGTACCGTCCATGAACAGGCTCAATCAAACCGAGCCTGCAACATTTTCAATTTTGCCGTGTTGGGCTTTCTATAGGGATTTTGTATTTATCTATTCTATATTATTTGTTAATGGTGCTGCTCTTGCTGTTCTGGCTGTAGCGCTAGTGCGAGGTGAATCAAACTTTCGTTTGATCTTTTCTCCGTCCCAGCGTAGTAGATTTCGAATCATAACGCCTCATAAAAAGCCGCTTCCACCGGGTTTTAATATGATTTTTCTTTTTGCTTCAGCCGTCAGATTGGAATCAGCTAACTGTCCAATGGCCTGCTTGTTCTTGTCTATGAATTTCATGGACTGTTTGGGCAACTTGATTTTCTTCTGTAGAATCAGCTTTTGCAGCCAAAGTAAACCATTTTGACCATCTCTCTTAATCCTGCAGAAAGCACCAGGTTTCTGTGCTGTATGTTGTTTGTTCTGCTAAATTGTTCTAATGCCCGAATGAGCACTGGAGGTGTCCATAATTCGTGATTGACGCTCATGACTGCACCTTGGCAAATGAATGCAGACTGTATTAACTCTTCCTTTTTATAATCGTGTGTATACAATCGGACCTCGATCTTGCTCTGTCACCCAGTGATGAAAAATATCTGACCGTTATAATCGATACATATCCTGCGTCTTTGGATGAAAATCAATAAGAAAATAGCCATGAGGTTTCGATGTTGCATCTTGATAGGCCGCTAATAAATATGGTAACTGTATTTGATTTGCAAGTGTCTTGATCTGTCCTTTATCTCTTGTATTTTGAAATAAAATCATGTAATGAGCATTCAAACTAATTGTTCGACTGTCTTTAGATTGCTGAAACAAGTTTTGATTGATATAAATCACACTTGCATTACGATGATGTCCTTTTCGTGTGAACCATAATTTGATTTTTTCTTAATCTTTATCGCCTAACATGTCGTCAAAGATGACCAAATGTCGATCGGCTGTGTCTGTTACGATATCATCATCGTCGTCTGGAATGCCATCTATGAATTTGATGAAAGATCCTTGACTCTCTTGAAGCATAGCATACACGGGTTGCCATTCTTTATATCACCAAATGATACGTTGTGGTACAAGTTGAAGTAAATTCTCTTTATATTCGATTAATCGTTTGACAAATTATGTTTTTTCTGAACCGCTTGGTCCAGAAATGAAAATATTGCAAGGATGTTAAAAAAGTAAACTGGATTCCATGCTGGTCAAAGACTCAATGAAAACAAAACAACACATGCATTCTTCTTTATACTTTTATTTTTTCAATCTACCATCCTTTACGATCTGCATGGTGATTACAAAACAAAGTTAACATGTTAACATCGAACTGTTCATTAACATCAGGCAAAACATTTAGACAATAACAAACATCATATGGTCTTTTACTATGTTCACACCACTCAATACATGGATCAGAATGATACTTAGTCATATAATTTCTTAACACATACAGAAAAGTGCTTCCAACAGGTATAGACAAGTCCCAATACTTCAACTTAGTCATCACGCCTGGAATAGATTTCCACTTCACCACCCGCATTCCATGTAAGTCTAAAAAGTCTGCTAAGGCGGTTTCAATGTTCATCTTTTGATGTATCACATGATGAGGTAAATTGTCATACAGCCTGCAGTAAGGATCACCAAATCGATGTACTCGTGAAAAGTCAATGTCTAATCCCATTCTGTTGTGAATATAATTCATCATAAGATAAGCCCATAAATCATTATCGAAGCCAAGATGTACTTTACTGTAATGAGCTTCGTCTACCGTAACGCTATGAGTTGATGTGTTCATCTTGATGGTTGAGTAAAGAATGATGACGAGTCTCACATCGCTTCCTATCTATAACTGACTCAAAAATTGTACAACTTCAGGTTGATTCACGATTCGTGTTTGCCAATCGCTATAATGCAAATACGTCCAATGATCACACATATATCGGGCTGCTATTTGAAATTCATGTTTGTTTGTTTGTTTGTTTGGATTTTTACGGCACGTCAACACATAACTGGCCATATCGTGCCGAATGCTATAATAGGCTTAAAATATTATGTAAAACATTGTAAATGACAATAGAAATGAGCCAATTAGATCCTAGAATACAAATTTATCTCTTTTAAATAATCAATTATGTTTTTTGATGGAATTGTATTAAAAAGTTCTTTGAGTGAATTTACAGAATAAAATCTATTACGGGCCTGTGAAAAATCATGACATTCAAGAAGAAAATGCTTGACAGTAAAATTTTCATTACAACCTACACAGAAAGGGGCATTGTCATTTGTGAGGAGATAAGAGTGGGTAATTTTAGTGTGTCCAATTCGGCATCGAAGAAGAACTGTTTGATCACGGCGGTTTGACAGAGATAGAGATGATGACATATCAAGAGATGGGTTATATCGTGAAGTTTATTAAAAACGGCATTGTCCCAATTTGCTTTCCATTCAGCTGATACGAGTTTATTTATAGCCGGTCTAAAATCACAAGCAGGTAACAATAAGTCAGTTTTTTGAAAAATTTAATGATTGTTTAGCTAAAGCATCTACTTTTTCATTTCCTCGTATTCCTACATGGCTTGGAATCCAATATAAATTTAACATATTTTTTGTTTTTAGTATATCATGAAATCGTAAAAGAAGTTTCTTTACCATGATATTGTCAGATTTTTTATTTTTAATGGATATTAAAACAGAAAGCGAGTCAGAAAATATCACAAATTTATCGTGGGTATGCTGTGCTATGTTATGACAATGCTAAATCGATAGCTTTTGCTTCAGCAGTAAAAATTGATGCATTATCTGGTAACCTCATACTAGATGTAAAAAGTTATTTTCAAACACAGCCGCACCTACTTTGCAACCTTCTTTTGAACCGTCCGTATAAATATGTATAAAATCTCATGTTCTTCCTTAAATTGCTAGAAAACTTCTCTTTGAAATATTCAGGTGAATTTGATGCCTTTTTTATATTTGAAAGGTTAATATTTATTTCCGGGGAATTATAAGTCCAAGGTGGAACATCCTCATCGTCATTTGAAGGATACTGTCTGGATTAATTTTGAGTTTATCTAAATCATCTTTAAAAACGAAGGCCTAATGGTTTAATTTCCTTTGGGTTTGTTAACAAATTTTTCGTATAAACTTGGTTTGAAAAATAATATTTTTTAGGCTGGATTTTTTCCTATTAGATGAAATTCTAGTTGCATATTGAAGTGATAGCTTTTTTTACGACGAAGATAAAGCGATGGTTCCCCAGCTTCCGCATATAGACTTTCTACAGGTGAGTGCGAAAAGCACCTAAAGCTAAACGTAAACCCTGGTGATGTATGGTATCGTAGCATTTGAAGATATGATTTTCTTGCAGACCCCATAATACTACAGAACCATAATCTAATTTTGATCGGATAAGACTTCTGTATAATTTCAGTAAATGTAGAAGAATTTGATCCCCAATTTGTACTTGAAAAACCTTAAGTAAATTTTAAAGGCTTTTTAGGCAATTTAGTTTTCAAATGTTTAATATGGGCGTATAAAAGAAAGTTTTTTATCAAATAATAATTCCTAGAAACTTAGCTTCATCAACTACTGGAATTTTAGAACCAGATTATGTAAAAGTTCAGGGTCATTATTTGTTTTCGCAATCGGCAGAAATGAACACATTGAGTTTTGACTTTTGAAAATTTAAACCCATTTTCTATTGCCCACTTCTGAATTTTTATCTAAATTTTTGTTGAAGTGCCGTTCAATTGTTCTCATACTTTTTCGATCGATAGCAGATAAGAAAAATCGTCTACATATAAGAGAACAATCTATGCCTGGTGTAAGAGCGCTTTAGCAATATTGTTTATTTTAAGGCAAAAAAGTGTAACAGAAAAGTATGCTTCCTTGAGGAACACCTTGTTCTTGTTTGGTGGGTCTTGAGAAAAAGTTGAACCCCAAGTCTTACTTTAAAGTGCCTATCGTTTTCAAAAATCCAGAAATGAAAAGAGGAAGTCTCCCCATTAAGTCCAATCCTTTAGATCTTTTGGGATACCATTTTTCCAAGTAGTTGTAAGCCTTCCAAGATCAAAAAAAAATTTGATACCAGGTTGTTTTTAAAAAGGGCCCTTTCTAAAAAAGTCTAAAGTCGTACAAATACGTTTTACTTCGTTTTTACAAAAACCTGACTAAAAATTTGGGAAAATTCCTTTATTTCTAGATACCAAACAACCGTTTTTTTTAAATTTATTCTCTCGAATTTTTTGCAGGGCAACTTTAAGTAAAATTTGGCGAAATTTTGTAGGTCAGTTGAATTTTTCCAGGTTGGGATAAAAAATTCCGATTTTTCCAAAGTTTTGGGGAAATTTCCCCAGTTTCCCCAAATTTTTTTAAAAAAAATTTAAGAACGTCTAAGGGATTGGGTTAAATTTTTTTAAAAAAACTGATTTAAATTCTCCGGCCTGCAGCACTATCTTTTGATTTTGTTTTAATAAATTAACATCAAAAGAGAAAAAATTTATAGTCCGTCTTTTTTTGGAAGAAAAATTTTTAATACTTTTTCTCAGTTTTACTTTTGTTTTTAAAATGTATTTGAATAATTCTAAAGAAGATTCTTTCAAATTTTAGCCAAATTTTCTGCAATATCTTTTTTTGTTTTGGCATATTGGCCATCACCATTTTTAATGAACTTGGACCTTTTTATACTACCACTTATTTCTACGCTCCAACTTTCCTAATAGAGATTTAATTAATTTAAAATAAGATTGCAGATTGGGGTTTGTTTACGTACCTCTAGTTTGGGTCTAAATATTTTTAAATTTTTTAAGGTTTCTGTTTTGGGTATTTTTAAAATTTTAGTTAAGCTTTTCGTATACGGCTTTTTTCATTCATCGTTTAAACCCTGGTTTTTTTTATTTTTTACTTTTTTTATTTTTTAAGGAAAACTTTGCAAAAACAATCGTTTTGTAATGCGAAGAGAAAGTTCAGCATATCATAAAGGGAAATAAATTCATTTTTGTTAAAATCAATAAACCCAAACCAGCAAAAAGTTTCCCAAACTGCTTTCTTAAATTTTAAAAAATTTACCCTCATCTGGTAATTTATTTGATTTAAATAACTGGATAAATCATGCCCTACTGGGATCTAAACTTTCCAAACGAAGTCCAAGTTTAAGCAGATGGAAATCAGAGGTATCAAAAAACGTACCTGTAGCGGGTTAAATATGAGGTGACCATGTTTAAAAAAAACCCGAAATTTTATCAAATTTTTCATTATGTTTCCCCATTATTTGTAAGTATGCCCCAATAGGGTTTGGGGCATTAAAGTCGCCTAACAAAAAAAGGTGATGGTAATTTCCCAAAAAACTTTCAAATCATCATTTTTACCGTTAATTTGGGGAAGGTTTAAAAAACAAATTGTTAGTGGTCGATGTAAGGGACGTGCACAGCTAAAGTTGTAAACTTTTTTTAGTTTTTAATTTTTTTTGAGGGAATGCAATTGCATAGCAAGCTGACCCCCTGTTTCGGCGTACTAGTCATATTAATTAAAGGTAATTTTTATAGGATTTATCTTTGAATAAATAGCCCTAAAAAAAAATTTTAGAAAATTTTTATAAGAAAAGTAGATCATTAAATTTGACTTTAAACCTGGCAACCTTGTAGGGAAGAATGCTTTTAATCCATTTAAAGAATATTTTTAAACATTTAGGAAACTTTATTGGACTTTGCTTTTCGGATTGGGGGAGGGGGAAGGAAAATCCCCATCCCCTTCCCCAAAGGTGTGATGGATCGAACCGATTTTTTGGGGTTTATCGGTTCCGCATTTTTTCAACCGTTTGATACAATTTGCTCTTTTGGGGATTTTTTTTGGAAAAATTCTCAAAATCTATTTTAATGTTCGTTTGCTTCTTTGGAGAAAGACTTTAAGTGACTGAGTCTGCACAGAGGAAGACTGTACTTTTTTGAACGTTATTTTTAGTAATGGAAAATTAATTTGGGGCATTGACATAAGTTGACCTTACGCAGAGCAACCCCTTAAAAAGACTTTGTAACGAGGGGAAACGACATTGTTTTTGGGCCTTGTTTAAAAACTTTTGGCATCTTGAAAGGGAAAAATTTTTCTTAACTTTGACAAAATTTTTTTCTTTAACCACAAGGGGCATGACCGGGAGGTGGGGGTAAGCTCTCCCCCACAATTTGCACATTTAACAGAAGTTACAAGTCCCATTTTTTTTCAGTTTAGCTACATTGCGCAAAATTTTTCGCCTAACGCAAATTTTTATGATACCCAAAATTTAACATTTTTACATTGCATGGTTTGGAAGTAAAACCCCAACGCGAAGTTAAGGGAACCTACTCGTATCGATGATGGAGAATGGGTGGGAGAATGAAATAAGGGTATTCGTTGCAGTCGTTTTTCCATTTTTTGTAGATGAATGCCTTGACATTTTACACCCTGATTTTAATCTAGCAAACTGTTTTTAGCATTCCAGCAGGCGAACATTGATTACCCCCTTTGGGGTTTAGAGGCTGTGGGTGGCAGTTGGTCAATGTTAAAAAAGCTGGTACATTTCAGAAAAAAGTCCCCTTGTTGTTTTCCCCACTCTATCAAGATCCTCCCTTGCGGGGGTTTCTGAAATTTAGGGGTTCCCAAATTTAAAACCGAAAAATTGTTTTCTAAATAAGGGGAAGTTCCCCTTATGTTTTTGGGGCCGTTTGATTTTATATTAAAAAAGGGAAAAATTCCCTAAAAAAAATTTTCCCCTAATCATTTCTTGCATTTTCGTTTTTTTTTGTAAATTTCCCGATTAAAGGATTAAAATTCGCTCCCCGGTTCCCAGCCCCCCTCGGGCCCAACATGGGGGTGTGCGATGGAGACATACATTTCCCCACATCAAGGGTACCCGAGAGAATACTCGCATAAATTTCAAATATTTTCAACCTAACAAATTTGCCCATTTTCCACCCCCCTTGATATGTTATACTTATTTAATGCATTATGAAAAATTTTTTTAACATAAGACCCTCATTTGCAGTTTTAGTGGAATTAAAGGTAACTAAAACACAAGTAGGAAAAAAATTTAAACTAATTTTTTTTTTTTAAATAATTTGTGGCATTAATTTATTATTTGGGGGCCGTGTAAGTTCAATAAAAATTTTAAGTATTTTAAAAAATATATATCCAAAAGGCAAGGGATGACCCCATTACCAAAGCCGGGGGACTTTGGTCACCCGTCTACCCTAAAACAAGGGCCCAAAACAGGTGTTAGGGGTCTGGGGACCCCCGGTACCCCCAACTAAGGGCCCTCTTTTTTAGGGGACGGGAGCTGCCCCCGGCAAAAAGGGGAGTCTGGGGGTTGGCCCAAGTCCGTCATACAGGGCCCGCACGCACCCCATAACGAATATGTTTTTCCCCCCTCAAACGTAGAGACCCCAAAAGGAGGTTAAATTAGAAACTTTTTTTGCAAAAGAGTTTATGAAAGCGGTGTGGCTTTTAGTGTAAGGCGGTGACAGTGAAAGCAAGAATTTAAAAATTTTTTTCATATAGGACTGCAAAACCGTGTGCCCTTCCATGTTTTTACTTTAAAAGAAGGGAACCCTATGGAACCGTTAAAATGTATCCCCAACCAAATTTTGGGGTATAAAAAATGAAATGTTTTCGTTTTGTGGGCCAGGTACTTTTTTGTCATGTCTTGAATGCGAGATGGGTATGAATCACCTTTAATAATTTTTATGTCTTTACACATCTACCATCGTGTCAAAAATTTATTTTTTTTTGATGAGTCCCCAAAGTTATACCTTCACTTTTCATTTTTTATGCCTCTTGCCTTTTACAATATATTCATAGCCGTAATTTATCCCCAAGCGACGATTTTTAACAATTTTTCCTTCCCGTACTTCATCTGTCCTTTTTTCCAGGGGCAGATGATGGGGAATTTTATATTTACAGGTCTACACAACATGCAGTGCTGTAAAAGACCCGTACCTAGCCTTTCCCAAATTTTTCATGATTTAAGTTGGCATAGGGCCGTAACCCAAAAGGGGGCACCACCAAAATTAGCCGATGAAAAGGTTTTGCTTGAAAGACATTGAAAGTTTTCAAAAATAAATTCATTATGGGCAAACATGTCCCATAATTTTACGGGGATTGAGATTTGTGACGTGTTTTAAAAAAAACCAGACATATCCGTTTTTGTAATACTTTTTTTGTGCATTTACCCCAAAAGTTCAACATGGGTTTTGAAATCTCGTTTCCCCACATTTTTTTAATATGTTCAAGCTTATGCCTTCGGCCTCAAAATACTCGCTTTAAAAAGTTTTCTGTCCCTGCGGTTTTTACCCCGGTTGGTACCCGCTGCCTTTGTTTTATTTTCAGGTATTTTTTTTTAATATTTTTTGTACATGACACCCAATGCCCAGGCCCAAATTTGATAAATTCCCGATTATCCCTCTATCAAGCCCTTTTAATTTGATGACGCCAGTTCCCACCAGGCCCCTTTTATTTGGGGGAGAAGTACTTTTTCTCAGCACATGCGACATATGTGAATACCCCTTTTTTTGGGACATTAAAGGTAAATTGATCCCTAATTTTCGGGTGACTTTACATTTAAAGAGCCTTTTTTAAATGTGAATCTGCCCGATCCATGTATCTGGGTCAGAAGAAAATTTCCCCCAAAAATAGGTTTTTTTTTACAAATAGGATACATAGCAAATGCGGCATATTTTCTCTGCTGTACTTTATCTACTCATAAAACGTTGACTGCTTTTGTTCTCCCTCCGAATAGAGCCTCACGAGGTTCAATAGTCTCTAAATGTGGATAAAACTGATCTATGAGGCTCTTATACTGCGGATCTTGCTTACAACGTGCATCAAAATCACACTCCAAAATGTACTTGATGGCACCCTTTACTTTTTTAATGCATCAAAGCGTGAAATGTTTTCTGTACAATAGCCCTATTTTAAATTGAAAAGGGGTTTGATTAATCTCATTGGATAGCTTTTCAAAAAACCATGGAACCAGCATCCAAGCATCTCGAAAAAACGTTGCTTTTTCACGGCCTTTCTACAAGTCTGTCCATACGCTTTTCACCACCATTCAAAGCATGCTGTATGTGTATACCGTCTGTAACGGTCTCGCCTTGTATCCATCGAACACCTTTGATTGAATATTTGACTTTATTGGGGTACCCCGCATCTGATATGATGGCTAAACTTTGTTCATGCATAGAGTTTTTTCTCCAAGCTTTATTGCATGCCAAGGTACATGTTTCTATGAAGGATCAAGTCACACTGACCAGTAACTGGATAAAAAACCCACACCCTCTTTTTAAGATATCTACGTCATTCTGCAGTACGTCTCCATCGCTTTTTGAAAATCGAAAGGTTTGTGGACTTTCTCATTTTACCAGGGTAGAAACTTGTCTCTCTTCGGGTTTTTTATTTTTTATTTAAGATCGTTCAAGACTTTTTGTTTTTGGTATTTTTAAAAACCTTTTTCCCTTTCAGTTTTTCCAAATTTTTTGAAAAGGTACCCTTTGGGGTTTTCCCCCTTTAAATTTTTTGCGCTTATTGTGTTCAGTTATTAATCCCCCTTTAAAATTCCTTTATTTAGTTCCCCATTTTTTTTTTGGGCCCCCTTTTAAATTTTTGGGGACCCCGCCGCTTTTTTGAAAACAAGTTCAAAATTTAAGGTTATTCGGAAAAGAAACCCCAGTGCAAATTCAAAATTTTTACTGTTTTTAAAATTTTTCCCCCTGGGGGCCCGGGAATGATTTTCCCCCAAAGTCAAAAGGCCTCAAAACTAAAAATTTTAACCTGTTGGGTTTTTTTTTGGGATTCTATTTTAAATTACTTCCCCGGTTTTTAACCTTGTCAATAAACCCCCTTTTTTCTGGAAAACCGTGCGTTTGGGCCCCCAAAAAAAATGCATTTTAAAAACGTCTTTTTTATTTTTTTTATTTTTTTTTATTTTTTAACTCTACTTTGAAAAAAAAACAATTTAATGTCCCCTTAAAAAAATTGTTATTTTCATCATTTTACATGAATGGTTTTCTTTTGCAAAAAAAAAAATTTCTTGGCCGGTTTTCCCTTCATGTTTACAAAAACGGAAAAAAAATAAATTTTTAAAATGGTGTGTCGTATCCCTTTTTTTAAAATTTTTCATGCCTGTTTTTCATTTCCACAACGTTAATAAAAACTGCTAAAATTTTCCCTTCCCTGGTCAAATTAATCTATCAGGCTTGAAATTTTTATTTCTTTGCCCCTTTTTTTTCATTTAAAATTTCTTTTTCCCTCCCCTTTTTTTTCTGATGTTTTTTTCCCCTAATTTAAAACTTTTTTTTTTTTTTTTTTTTTCTTTAATAAACTTTTTTTTCTTTGTTTATAAAAAAATTTTTTTCCCGATCATATACGTTTGTCGGAACCTTGAAGAATGGTAAACAAATTTTTCATCTTGAGTACTGTTTATTTAAAAATTTTTTTCGGGAGGTTTTTTTTAGGTTTTCCCCAAAGGGTTCGGGGTTTAAAAAGAGGATCCCCTCCCCGTTTAGTTTTGCCGGCCCCGTTTCAAAACCCCAA